>NC_092385.1:81423383-81546565 GCF_030028105.1 Mobula birostris
AACTCCTTATAGACAGCGGTGGCAATTGAACCCAGGTTGCTGGCACTGTAATGACGTTATGCGAACTGCTATACCAGCCGCTTGTTTGAGGGGTAAATATCTGCCCCAGGACACTGTGAGAAACTTCCCTTCTCCAAATCAGTGACGCTGTAAGATATCTTAAATCTGTTTACAAAGGGTCTTGGTTTAACATCTCAGGCAAATGATGGTACCTCTGACCGTACAGCATTCCCGCGGTACTGCACTGAGAGTGTCAGTGGTATCAAGTCACTAGCTCATCTCTTGAGCTGCTATAATCCAACCACATGTCTGCGATGCTGGAGATCCAAACAACACACACAAAATGCTGGGGGAACTCAGCACTGAAGTGTTGAGCAGCATTACCATCATCTTAGTGGGAAGAGTTGTTTCCCTCAGACAGAAGTCTACCAGGCCAACTGGACATTCAAAGAGTATGGACAAACACTGGACAGGTTTTTCCACAGAGGGTTAACTCATTCTTAACTTCCAATACCAAGTGGGTCATCCCACAGATATCCTGACCTTGAAGAGGTCTCTGTGGGTGGCTGCAACCAGTTGATTGTTAATGGGTGTGATTAGTATATATAGTAGCACAGTGGCTAAGCCGCTAGACTTGCTCCCAGAGAACTGCACTCTTAAATCCATCAAAACGAGTTCATATCTCACCATCGCAGCTGGGAAATTTAAATCTGAATCATTAAAACAACTTCAAATATTAAAAATTAGTGTCATTATTTGTGTTTGTAAAGCACTGGATTGATGTCCAAGTTCACCTGGTTCAGCAAGGCCTGTAAACACCAGAATCTCAGCAGTATGTTAGCTGTCAATTGCTCTCTGAATTGGCCCAGCAAGCCACTGCTCAGGAGTAGCTAAGGATGTGCAATAAATACCTACCGCACATCCTGTGGGCAAATAATATTTTTTAAGAAGTTGCTGAGAAGTCGTGGAGAATCCAGCAAGTGAATGAATTGTTCTTCCTCTGTGCCCCATCCCACTGGTATCAGTGATCCCCACATACAGAATTGTGGATTCTCCTCTTCGATCTCTGGTCACACCTGGTAGCAGCTGGCTTTGCCGATCGCCAGAGTTTGCTTGTGTGCTCTGTGATGGCGAATGGCCAGCCAGAGTAGTGTCAGCCCCCTCGATGCCACACCCCATGTATGAGGTTTAACTAGATCTGGAGACAAAAGGGACTTCAGATGCGGTAATGTGGAGCCAACAAATCACTGGAGGAACTCAGCGGTCAGGCAGCATATGTGGAGGGCGAGGGGTGCTCAATATTTTGGACTGAGAACTTGCTCAGTTCCTCCAGAACAAATCAAATGGGTATACATGGCTACAAGCCCCTGGCTTCTCACAATACATTAACATGGAACAATGCAGCATAGTACAGGTCCTCTGGCCCACAATGTTGTGCTGATCTTTTAACCTACTCCAAGAGCAATCTGACCCTTTGCTTCCTCATAGCCCTCCATTTTTCTTGCATCCTTGTGCCTATCTAAGAGTCTCTTAAATGTCCCTAACATAATTGCCTCTACCAGTGCTTTCCACTCACTCTTAAAGATTTGCTTTATTTGTCACCTGAATATCAAACATACCATGAAGTGCAACCATGAGGAAATCTGCAGATGCTGGAATTTCAAGCAACACACATAAAAGTTATTGGTGAACGCAGCAGGTCAGGCAGCATCTCTAGAGAGAGGATCTTCTATATATTGGCGAGACCCGACGCAGACTGGGAGATCGTTTCGCTGAACACCTACGCTCTGTCCGCCAGAGAAAGCAGGATCTCCCAGTGGCCACACATTTTAATTCCACGTCCCATTCCCATTCTGATATGTCTATCCACGGCCTCCTCTACTGTAAAGATGAAGCCATACTCAAGTTGGAGGAACAACACCTTATATTCTGTCTGGGTAGCCTCCAACCTGATGGCATGAACATTGACTTCTCAAACTTCCGCTAATGCCCCACCTCCCCCTTGTACCCTATCCGTTATTTATTTTTATACACACATTCTTTCTCTCTCTCTCCTTTTTCTCCCTCTGTCCCTCTCACTATACCCCTTGCCCATCCTCTGGGTTTCTCCCCCTCCCCCTTTTCTTTCTCCCGGGACCTCCTGTCCCATGATCGTCTCATATCCCTTTTGCCAAACAACTGTCCAGCTCTTGGCTCCATCCCTCCCCCTCCTGTCTTCTCCTATCATTTTGGATCTCCCGCTCCCCCTCCCACTTTCTAATCTCTTACTAACTCCTCTTTCAGTTAGTCCTGATGAAGGGTCTCGGCCCGAAACGTCGACTGTACCTCTCCCCGGAGATGCTGCCTGGCCTGCTGCATACACCAGCAACTTTGATGTGTGTTCAATGAAGTGCATGATCTGCATTAAAGACTAACAGCTTGTGGAAATGCTGGGGGCAGCCCGCAAGTATCTCAATGCTTCTGGCAGGCCCACAACTTACTGATCCTAACCTGTACGTCTTGTATGGGAGGGAACCCATGTAGCCACGGGGAGAACATACAAACTCTTCACAGGGAGTGGCGGGAATTGAACCGGGACCGTTGGCACTTTAAAGCAATTGTGCTCACCACTTTGCTACTGCACCACTATTGTAAATCTCCTCTGCACCCTCTCTAAAGCTTCCACATCCCTCCCACAATGAGACAACTAGAACTAAACACAATACTCCAAGTGTGGTCGAGCCAGAGTGTTATAGAGCTGCAACATTACCTCACGGTAATCCCCCGACTAAAAACTGCCAAAACACCATACTCCTTCTGAACCACCAGAAATGAAGGACATGGGACAAAGATGATGATTTCTTTATTAGTCTTCTGTGGGCTCAATGAGCAAACCCGTGGGCAGGTACAAAGAGGAAGTGCTCGGCACCTGTCGTCATGGTGCATACAATGTCATGCTATGATCCATTGGTATGTGTGTTTAACTATCTTCAGTTCCAGTGTTTCTTGGAGAAAGAGTGCTTAATCTTTCTGATAGTAAAGCTGATTCTGTGTTCATCTTTTCCTCTGTTTCCTGCCACACTATCTTTCACAGGCAACGTGGGTGAGTATTCCTCATCCTCATTCCCTTACCCTGTAAGGAATCTGGAGCAGCAGCTGGATGACCTTCGACTCGTAAGGGAGAATGAGGCAGTCATAGATGAGAGCTACAGGGAGGTAGTCACACCTAGGCTGCTGGAAGCAGGTCGTTGGGTGACAGTCCGAGGGGGGAAAGCAAAGGTGAGCAGACGGGTAGTGCAGAGCACCCCTGTAGCCATTCCTCTGAATAATAAGTTTACTGTCCTGGATACTGTTGGCGGGGATGACCGACCAGGTGTGAGCCACGGTGGCAGGGCCTCCGGCACTGAGACTGACCCTGTGGTGTAGAAGGGAGGGACGGAGAAGAGGAGAGCTGTCGTCATTGGAGACTCTATAGTCAGGGGAGCAGACAGGAGATTTTGTGGACGTGAGAAGGACACACGCATGGTTTGTTGCCTCCCAGGTGCCAGGGTCCGGGATGTCTCTGACCGGGTGCACAACATCCTGGTACGAGAGGGAAAGCAACCAGAAGCCGTGATACACGTTGGGACCAACGACATAGGCAGGAAGAGGGATGAGGTCCTGAAGTGTGAGTTTTGGGAATTAGGCAGAAGGCTGAAGAACAGGACCTCAAGGGTGGCGTTCTCAGAATTGCTGCCAGTGCTACGTGACAGTGATGGTAAGAATTGGAGGAGATGGCAGTTGAATGCGTGGCTGAGGAGTTGGTGCAGGGAGCAGGGTTTTAGATTTTTGGATCATTGGGATCTCTTCTGGGGAAGGTGGGACCTGTACAGATTGGATGGGTTGCACCTGAGCTCGAGGGGGAGCAATATCCTTGCAGGTAGGTTTGCTAGCATGGTTCAGGAGGGTTTAAACTAATTTGCAAGGGGTATGGGACCCAGAGCGATAGAGCAGTGAAAGAAGTGTATGGACTAAAGACAGATCTAACAGATAGAGTGGCTTTGAGAAAAGAGAAGCAGAATAAACGGAGTAAAGACAGTAAGGTAGAAGGGCTGAAATGTGTGTACCTCAATGCAAGAAGCATCAGGAACAAAGGTGATGAACAGAGAGCTTGGATACATACATGGAATTATGATGTAGTGGCCATTGCAGAGACTTGGCTGGCACCAGGGCAGGAATGGATTCTCAATATTCCTGGATTTCAGTGCTTCAAAAGGGATAGAGAGGGAGGAAAAAGGGGAGGAGGGGTGGCATTACTGGTCAGGGATACTATTACAGCTACAGAAAGGGTGGGTAATGTAGCAGGACCCTCTTTTGAGTCAATATGGGTGGAAGTCAGGAACAGGAAGGGAGCAGTTACTCTGTTGGGGGTATTCTATAGGCCCCCTGGTAGCAGCAGAGATACAGAGGAGCAGATTGGGAGGCAGATTTTGGAAAGGTGCAAAAATAACAGGGTTGTTATCATGGGTGACTTTAACTTCCCTAATATTGACTGGCACCTGATTAGTTCCAAGGGTTTAGATGGGGCAGAGTTTGTTAAGTGTGTGCAGGAGGGATTCCTGTCACAGTATGTGGACAGGCCAACCACTGGGAATACCATACTAGATCTAGTACTAGGTAATGAACCAGGTCAGGTCACAGATCTCTCAGTGGGTGAGCATCTGGGGGACAGTGACCACCGCTCCCTGGCCTTTAGCATTATCATGGAAAAGGATAGAATCAGAGAAGATAGGAACATTTTTAATTTGGGAAGGGAAAATTATGAGGCTATAAGGCTAGAACTTGCGGGTGTGAATTGGGATGATGTTTTTACAGGGAAATGTACTATGGACATGTGGTCAATGTTTCGAGATCTCTTGCGGGATGTAAGGGATAAATTTGTCCCGGTGAGGAAGATAAAGAATGTTAGGGTGAAAGAACCATGGGTGACGAGTGAGGTGGAAAATCTAGTCAAGTGGAAGAAGGCAGCATACATGAGGTTTAGGAAGGGAAGCAAGAAAAGTGCTTAAGAAGGGGCTGAAGAGAACAAGAATGGGGCATGAGAAGGCCTTGGCGAGTAGGGTGAAGGAAACCCCCAAGGTATTCTTCAATTATGTGAAGATAAAAAGGATGACAGGAGTGAAGGTAGGACCGATTAAAGATAAAGGTGGGAAGATGTGCCTGGAGGCTGTGGAAGTGAGCGAGGTCCTCAATGAATACTTCTCTTCGGTATTCACCAATGAGAGGGAACTTGATGATGGTGAGGACAATATGAGTGAGGTTAATATTCGATAGCATGTTGATATTAAGGGAGAGGAGGTGTTGGAGTTGTTAAAATACATTAGGACGGGTAAGTCCCCGGGGCCTGACGGAATATTCCCCAGGCTGCTCCACGAGGCGAAGGAAGAGATTGCTGAGCCTCTGGCTAGGATCTTTATGTCCTCGTTGTCCACAGGAATGGTACCGGAGGATTGGAGGGAGGCGAATGTTGTCCCCTTGTTCAAAAATAGTAGTAGGGATAGTCCGGGTAATTATAGACTAGTGAGCCTTACGTCTGTGGTGGGAAAACTGTTGGAAAAGATTCTTAGAGATAGGATATATAGGCATTTAGAGAATCATGGTCTGATCAGGGACAGTCAGCATGGCTTTGTGAAGGGCAGATCGTGTCTAACAAGCCTGATAGAGTTCTTTGAGGAGGTGACCAGGCATATAGATGAGGGTAGTGCAGTGGATGTGATCTATATGGATTTTAGTAAGGCATTTGACAAGGCTCCACACGGTAGGCTTATTCAGAAAGTCAGAAGGCATGGGATCCAGGGAAGTTAGGCCAGGTGGATTCAGAATTGGTTTGCCTGCAGAAGTCGTCGCCGTCGTCGTTGTAGTCATAGTCATACTTTATTGATCCTGGGGGAAATTGGTTTTTGTTACAGTTGCATCATAAATAATAAATAGTAATAGAACCATAAATAGTTAAATAGTAATATGTAAATTATGCTAGTAAATTATGAAATAAGTCCAGGACCAGCCTATTGGCTCAGGGTGTCTGACCCTCCAAGGGAGGAGTTGTAAAGTTTGATGGCCACAGGCAGGAATGACTTCCTCTGACGCTCTGTGATGCATCTCGGTGGAATGAGTCTCTGGCTGAATGTACTCCTGTGCCCAACCAGTACATTATGTGGTGGATGGGAGACATTGTCCAAGATGGCATGCAACTTGGACAGCATCTTCTTTTCAGACACCGCCGTCAGAGAGTCCAGTTCCATCCCCACAACATCACTGGCCTTACGAATGCATTTGTTGATTCTGTTGGTGTCTGCTACCCTCAGCCTGCTGCCCCAGCACACAACAGCAAACATGATAGCACTGGCCACCACAGACTCGTAGAACATCCTCAGCATCGTCCGGCAGATGTTAAAGGACCTCAGTCTCCTCAGGAAATAGAGACGGCTCTGACCCTTCTTGTAGACAGCCTCAGTGTTCCTTGACCAGTCCAGTTTATTGTCAATTCATATCCCCAGGTATTTGTAATCCTCCACCATGTCCACACTGACCCCCTGAATGGAAACAGGGGTCACCGGTACCTTAGCTCTCCTCAGGTCTACCACCAGCTCCTTAGTCTTTTTCACATTAAGCTGCAGATAATTCTGCTCACACCATGTGACAATGTTTCCTACTGTAGCCCTGTACTCAGCCTCATCTTCCTTGCTGATGCATCCAACTATGGCAGAGTCATCCGAAAACTTCTGAAGGTGACAAGACTCTGTGCAGTAGTTGAAGTCCGAGGTGTAAATGGTGAAGAGAAAGGGAGACAAGACAGTCCCCTGTGGAGCCCCAGTGCTGCTGATCACTCTGTCAGACACACACTGTTGCAAGCACACGTACTGTGGTCTGCCAGTCAGGTAATCAAGAATCCATGATACCAGGGAAGCATCCACCTGCATCGCTGTCAGCTTCTCCCCCAGCAGAGCAGGGCGGATGGTGTTGAACACACTGGAGAAGTCAAAAAACATGACCCTCACAGTGCTCGCTGAGAGGGTGGTGGTGGAGGGGGTACATTCAGATTGGAGGATTGTGACTAGTGGTGTCCCACAAGGATCAGTTCTGGGACCTCCACTTTTCGTGATTTTTATTAACGACCTGGATGTGGGGGTAGAAGGGTGGGTTGGCAAGTTTGAAGATGACACAAAGGTTGGTGGTGTTGTAGATAGTGTAGAGGATTGTCGAAGATTGCAGAGAGACATTGATAGGATGCAGAAGTGGGCTGAGAAGTGGCAGATGGAGTTCAACCTGGAGAAGTGTGAGGTGGTACACTTTGGAAGGACAAACTCCAAGGCAGAGTACAAAGTAAATGGCAGGATACTGGGTAGTGTGGAGGAGCAGAGGGATCTGGGGGTAAATGTCCACAGATCCCTGAAAGTTGCCTCACGGGTGGATAGGGTAGTTAAGAAAGCTTATGGGGTGTTAGCTTTCATAAGTCAAGGGGTAGAGTTTAAGAGTCGCGACGTAATGATGCAGCTCTATAAAACCCTGGTTAGGCCACACTTGGAGTACTGTGCAACACACATCAAAGTTGCTGGTGAACGCAGCAGGCCAGGCAGCATCTGTAGGAAGAGGTGCAGTCGAAGGGTCTCGGCCTGAAACGTCGACTGCACCGCTTCCTACAGATGCTGCCTGGCCTGCTGCGTTCACCAGCAACTTTGATGTGTGTTGCTTGAATTTCCAGCATCTGCAGAATTCCTGTTGTTTCTTGGAGTACTGTGTCCAGTTCTGGTCGCCTCACTATAGGAAGGATGTGGAAGCATTGGAAAGGGTACAGAGGAGATTTACCAGGATGCTGCCTGGTTTAGAGAGTATGCATTATGATCAGAGATGAAGGGAGCTAGGGCTTTACTCTTTGGAGAGAAGGAGGATGAGAGGGGACATGATAGAGGTGTACAAGATAATAAGAGGAATAGATAGAGTGGATAGCCAGCGCCTCTTCCCCAGGGCACCACTGCTCAATACAAGAGGACATGGCTTTAAGGTAAGGGGTGGGAAGTTCAAGGGGGATATTAGAGGAAGGTTTTTCACTCAGAGAGTAGTTGGTGTGTGGAATGCACTGCCTGAGTCAGTGGTGGAGGCAGATACACTAGTGAAGTTTAAGACACTACTAGACAGGTATATGGAGGAATTTAAGGTGTGGGCTTATATGGGAGGCAGGGTTTGAGGGTCGGCACAACATTGTGGGCTGAAGGGCCTGTACTGTGCTGTACTATTCTACGTTTTATGTTTTATCCTTTCCTTCCACTTCAAACGTAAGTCACCAGGAACTAGCAGCTGACATCTCTCAAGTCTCCGAGACCCCGGTTCTGTCCGCAAGCACTTGAAGTGACGCCTCAGCCTTTTCACAGTAAGTACTTGCCTAGTAAGAGGTTATCAGGAAGCAGATCAGATCGCAAGCAGTTTCCACAGATCCCCGTCAACACTCGTCTGAACATGCTGTCTCGATGTGTAACTTGGTTCAGGTGCCACCTTGGGATTTGACACCACGCACTGTTGTAACTGTGAGCAATGATTGGGACTGCTTCTGACGGTACTGGTACTGGAATTGCTTTATTCTTGTCACATATACCGAGATACAGTAAAAGACTTATCTTGCACGGTGTCCATACAGATCAGATCATTACACATTGCACTGAACCAGAAACTATAGCAATGCAGAATAAAGCTGCCAAAAAAATGCAGTGCAGGTAAACAATGAAGTAGAAGATCATAATGTGGTAGATTGTGAGGCCCCCACCTTATTGTCGGTTTAAGAGTGGAATAGAAGCTGTCTTTGAACCTTTTGGGACAGGCTTTCAGGCTCTTGTATCTCCTGCCCGATGGGAGAGGGGGAGAAGAGCCAATGTCCTGGGTAGGTGGGCTCTTTGATAGTGCTGGCTGCTTTACTGAGGCAGTGAGAAATATAGTCAAAGTCCACAGAGCAGAGTGTAGTCCTAAGATGTGTCCACAGCCCTCTGCAGTTTGATGCAGTCGTGGGCAGAGCAGTTGCCGTACCAAGCCATTATATAGTGAGACGGTGACAATCTGGGGTTTGAGGGCTCAGTGGTTATAAGGTGGTGGAGAAGGCACATGGGATGCCTGCCTTCATCAGTCATCGCATAGAGTACAAGAGCTTTGACAACTTTACAAATCAGAGGTGGTGTAGCCTGTACATTCCTGGAAGGATGTTATTGCACTAGAAAGAGTGCAGAGGAAATTGCCGGCATATTCCCTGAGTTGGAGCATTAGAGCTATAAGGAGAGATTGGGAAGGCTGGGTTTGTTTTCCCTGGAGTGGAAGAGGCTGAGGGATGACCTGATAGAGCTGGAGCTAATACAAATCTTTTTCCCTTGGTGGGGGTGTCTAAAACAAGAAGGTGCAGGTTTAAGATTCAAGATTTAAAATTGTTTAATGTCATTTCTAGTACACAAGTGTAAAGAACAAAATAATTGTTACTCCAGATCCAACGTAGCACAAAAAAACACAATAGGATAAAGCACACAATAATAACAAAATACAATAAATAGAAATAGTTTATATGCATAGATTGATTGTATGCCCATAAAGTGACGCTGGGCACAAGAGTGTCTGTACACAAGGTGACTTGATAGGAAATGATAAAGAAATGGTGGTTGGGAGTGTGGAGGGATGGGTTAGTGGGTGGACATGTTGATCAGCCTTACTGCTTGGGGAAAGTAACTGTTTTTGAGTCTGGTGATCCTGGCGAGGAGACTACTCAGCCTCCTTGATGGAAGTGG
Organism: Mobula birostris; assembly: GCF_030028105.1. Lineage (NCBI taxonomy): Eukaryota > Metazoa > Chordata > Chondrichthyes > Myliobatiformes > Myliobatidae > Mobula > Mobula birostris. The sequence continues at coordinate 81,433,160 of NC_092385.1, forward strand.
GACAAACAGTGCATGAGCAGGGTGGGTGGGATCCTTCACGATGTCACTGGCCCTTTCCTGGCACCTTTCTGTATACACTGTGTGTCCTTGATGGTGGGTAGGCTGGTACCGGTGACGTGTTGGGTAGCTTTGACTGCCCGTTGTAGAGACTTCCTGTCTGACGCAGAGCAGTGTCTGTACCGAGCAGTGACACAGTGTGTTAGGATTATCTCCACTGCGTACCTGTAGAGTGACATGAGTATACAGCAGATGTACATAATCCTGTTCTCTTCAGCCTCCTCAGAAAGTAGAGGTGTTGGAGAGCTTTCCTCATTGTGCAGTATGTGTTCTGGGACCATGAGAGGTTGTGTGAGATGTGCACTCGCAGGAGTGTGAAACTGCTGACAGTTTCCAGTGCTGTGCTGAGTGGTGCCAGTTGTCCTGGAGATGATCAGCATCTCCTTTGTCTTATTGACGTCGATTTACATGGTTATTTACATGGCACTGGGTCTCCAGTTCTTCCGCCTGCTTTTTGCAGGCCATCTCATCGTTGTTGATGAGCCCCACCACTGTTGTGTTACTGGCATGACAGATGCTACGGCATCACCATTAAGATGAGAGATTTAGAGGGGATATGAGGGAGGAATTTTTTCTTCGGGGGAGGCAGAGGGGGTGACGGGAATCTATCTGAGAGGGTGCTGAAGGCAGAGACTCTCACAACATTTACGAAGCATCTCAACAAGTCAACAAGATTTGTCGTGACACAGGCTATGGATGTAATGTGGGTAAATGGGATTAATGTACGTGATACAACATGGTGGGTTAAAGGGCCTGTTTCTGTACTGTAACTCAGTACTGCCCGTTTGAGGATTGAACCTTCAGTGCGACAGTGGCTTTGGATTCCCATTCTGACGACAGCTCTCCAGGCCGTTTTTGACTTTAAGCCAGGAAGTACCCTGGCTCCCCCTACATGGAAAAAAATCTTCTCGTCTGAATGGCCATCCTCCTCGCTCAGCGTCTGCAGTTCCTGGTTCCAGCCAAGTGAAACACTATCTTTGTGTCTGTCCTGTTTGAATTGAATTGACCCTATCCAGTGGAGCTGTGGGGAACCCGTTACATGCCTTATTATCAAAGCAAGGACGAAGGCTTTATTTATTTGCTTCCTAGATTCTTATACAGGACATCATACTGGCAGTGAGGATAGTGCACCTGTTGTTAGTTGCTCTGTATAATGCCAGCAGTTTGCTCTCCATAGGAGGTTTAAAGCTTTTAACTGTATTACGATGCCAAAATATCAAAGTACATCAGATCATCCTCTTCAGTTCTGACCTGACAAGTGCTTTAACCACCAAGCCAAGAAATGTTATCCTTTGACTCAGTTCCACAACCCGTGGACTGTTACAGACAATTCTTAGATCTTTCTACAGTACTGCCATCCACATCATAATTTCTGTCAGAAGGAAACAGTTCACAAAGAGGAATATTTATAATTCTAGAATGTGCTGCTCTCTCTCCACTGTCTTTCTCACTGTTGCTGTCTCTCTGTCTCCCCCTGCTCTTCCCCTTCACCTTTCTGTCTCCTTGCCCCTGCCTCCCTCTTCCTCTTTACATATTTCTCTCCCCAGTCTCTCTCTCTTGCTCTCTCAGTCTGATTGCCTCTTTCTCTGCTTACCTCTCATTTAATCTCTGCCTCATCTATCTCCCTCTCTCCCTCCTTTCTCACCCTCTTCCCTTCCCCTTTCCCCTCCCCCTTCCCCCTATAGGGCCCAGGGTCAGAAATGGGTAGATGAAACTAGCTAGCTGGACAACACAACTGGCACGGACAAGCTGGACCAAAGGGCCTATTTCTGTGCAGTTTCACCCTGTGACACTATTGTTAGCAAACTTGGAATGATGACATTTGGTGCCCTGAGCTAATTTGTTGCTAGATGATGAGGGGCAAGAGTGAAGCACTGATCTCTGCAGTATCCCACAGCAGTCTTTGCTCAGTCTGATAACCAATCCCCATCCATGTTGCCCTCAATTCCAGCCTTGCCCTCAGTACATACTGCCTCGCCAGCTTGCTGTTAGTATGACAGGAAGCATCAACAACGCATCAACAAAGCATCAGCACCTTTAGTATATTGAAATGTCTGTCATCGTTTTATAAATCAATGTTAGGGGGAGAAAGGGCCAATGGGACAGAAATAAATGGAGATTTGAGAATTATTTTTCAAAAGAGAAGGAGCAGCAGCTTTTGGGAGGATGTCCCAGAGGCAGAATCAGGTTGAGTGAAATCTCCACCACCAAAGCAGGGCAAAGGTTTGTTGATGTAGATCCTCCTGAAGGGGATATGTTGAGAGAAGAGGTGGGCTGAGGCTGTAGGAAGGCAGCATTGGTCAATGCTAAGGTGGTGATAGAGGAATGAGACCTGCTGCAGGACAGGAAGCATGTGGTGGTGTGATTAATACCGGGGAGGGCAGGAAGGGTGTCTGGGAAGCAGCTGTGGTCATGCAGTGTTATAACTGCGATATCCTTATGTATGGAGTTGGCTGACGGGAGGTAGCATAGTAACAGCAGGAGTGGTTAAATTGTGGCAGTGACAATTGAAATTCAGTTAGTCAAGTGATTAAATAGTTAGATTCAGTGAATCAAATAAACAGTCCCCTAAGATGGACTTGTGATCTCCCAGTCTACTTCATCATGGTCCTTGCACGTTACTGTTTACTGGGACTGCACTTTCTCTGTAGCTGTTACACTTCATTCTGCACTCTTTTATACGACTTCAATGTGCCACTGTAATGAAATGATCTGTACCAGTGGCGTGCTAAACATGTTTTTCACTGTACTTCCGCACATGTGACAATAATAAACCAATTTTACCCATTTTCATCTGGAATTTTGGACAAAATAAAATGTAGCTTCAGTAATGATGAGCGGGAAACCATTGAATTGTCAGAGAAACTCTCTTGGATCACTGATGTCCTTCAGGGAAGGAACTCTGCCAGCCTTACTGTGTCTGGCTTGTGCATGACTTCTGTCTCAAGAGTGTGATGGACTCTTAACTGACCTCTGAAACAGTCGGCTGCACAAAAACATTATCCTCATTGCAAGGCTGGGAGCAGCTTAAGGTTACGTACATCTGGCCCTCTTTCAGTGCTATTCTAACGATTGAGACGGGATTAACCCACTCAGGGCTGTTTCGTTCTGTTACTGTGCGACTCCTAGGATACAGCTTTTGTTAAGAGCTGCCCCTGTAGCATTGCCTACAATACTGTGTTCTCACTCCCTCCACAGGCTCGGCGGGGAAGCGATACGGAAAGGAGGAGTCCGGACAGTAAGGCAGATAACATCGGAAGTGGCTGTGCCATCCCAATTAGGCAGGTGGGTTTCAGCCAACTCTGTGTAGGGTGCACTGATCCATACCAAATGAGTCTCCTTATAGCTGCGCCACAACTTAGCTACAGCCACTTTCACACAAAGGCGACCGCTGGGGCTGACTTGGTACGTGCACAGCCTAGGGACAACTGAAGCATCTGGTGGTCATGGAACTGGACATTAAACTGACCACGACCTCCTTCAGGCTGAGTCGTACCTACAGAAAGACCAGAAGGCAGGCAGTAGGAGTTGGAAGCTGAATGTCAAGGTGCTGACCACAGAGATTATCGAGGAGCTAAAGAAGGACTTAACCAGGTCGGAGAATGATGAGGTCCCTCTTTGACTCCCAAAGCACTAGTAGGAAGCAATTAAGGAAATCATCAAGAGATCTTTCATATGAAAAGGTATTCAGAAACCAAGACAGGGTCAGCAGGACTTGTGTCAACTTCTGACATGCTTGCAGAATCTTCTCCTGTTGCAGTCAAGGGTGTGGATGTTAGGGAGGAACTCCGAGAAGTGGAGAGCCAGCAGGCCTCAGTCTTTGTCTCAGAACCCTCCAAGATCATCTTCCGACTCAGGATCCATTCCATGAAGTAGGATGAGATGTACTCACATTACCTCTTCCAAAAGGTTGAGGGGGAGCTCTCTGATCCACAGCTTTAAGGAAGAAGTCTGGTAGCACCCTTGCAAATGGCCATACTGAGGAGCTGCAAATGCTTCTACGCCATACTCCCACTAACTTCCATTGATTTGGCAAACAGGGGATTGATATCAAAATTCATGTCCTTATTTACAAATCCTTCCATGGCTTCACCCCACCTAGCCCACTTAGCCTTTCCCGGCCAAGTATCCCAAATCTTGTCTTCCCCTGTTCCAGCTCTGGATTCTAATTCTCCAGATGTCCCCACACTCTGAGACTCCCACCTTGCATTGTTATCTCTGCACCACCTTCCAAAAAATGTCAAACCACCTGCCCAATCTCCCGTTTAACAAGTAACAGTTTTTAATCACCCCAAACACTGCTGCCTTGTTCTAACACGCACCAAGACCTTTCATCCATCTCTTCTGTCCTCACCAAACAACCCAAACTCCTGGTTAAACAACATTTCAATCTTAAGACTCTTGTTTTCAATCCCGTCTCCTGTTTCTGCATCCTCTCCCACTCCTACAAATCTCTGCACCCCCAATTCCAGCATCTTGTTCAACCATGATTTGAAGCGCTCTGCTATTGATGACTGTGCCTTCAGCTGTCTGTGTCTCAGGCTCTGGAATCCCTTCCCAAAACGTTTCTGCCTCTCTCCCCACCTCTGTGATGCTCCTAGGAAACTTCCCATCAACCAAACTCTGGTCACCTGTTCTAATATCTCCTTTCACGGCCTGGTCTCGAATAGTGTTTGATGCTGCTGCTACGAGTGTGTCAGGACCTTTTGCTGTGTAGCTGTCAGTTCCAGTTCTGTCATAGTTCACGTTTAGGCTCATAGGCCACTACAGCACAGAATCAGGTCCTTAGTGCTGTCCAGTCCATACCAAACTATTACTCCGCTTAGTCCCAGCTGCCTGCACCTGAACCTCGCCCTCCATACCCCTCCTATCCATGTACTTACCCAAATTTCTCTCAAATGTTGAAATCAACCACTTGTACTTATCCACCACTTCCTCTGGCAGCTGATTCCACATTTGCACCACTCTCTGAGTGAAGGTTCACCCTTAAATATTTCAGCTTTCACCTTTAACCTATGACCTCTAGTTCTAGTCTCACCCTACCACCATGGGAAAAGCCTACTTGCATTTATCCTATCTACATCCCTCATAATTTTGGATACCTCTACAAAATCTTCCCTCATTCCCCTACACACCAGGGAATAAAGTCCTAACCTATTCAACCTTTCCCTATAGCTCAGTTCCTCAAGTCCTGGCAACATCCTTGTAAATTTTCTGTGTGCTCTTTCAATCTTACTGATATCTCTTCTGTAAGTAGGTAAACAGAACTGCACACAATGCTCCAAATTCGACCTTACCTTTGTGAAAGATTGTTTCCTTACATTATCAACACCAATTGTGTTTTTATAGAACGTATCTGAAAATGATTTCAGGCATATTACTATCTTTACCTGCTGGTTCTTAATTATTTTGGTCAGTTTCCTCTTTTGTGTTCCCATGTCAGATGGGTGTCACTTAAATGTTCCTTAGGCCATGGGAAAGGAGTTAAGGCCAATTTATACTTCTGCGTTGAATCTACGCCGTAGTACGGCGTAGTCGCGTACCCTAGGCCGTAGCCTGACGTGCACCTCCCCAAAAATGTAGTGACGCAGACAGCAACAACTGATTGGTTGGCTTGGTAGCATCGCATTTCCTGCTACTCATTTCTGGTTGCTTCTTGTCTCTCAGTGGCCGGACAAGCACAGAAAATTCACCCTCCTTCTGCCTCAATCCATTCACACCATCTCCTCCGACGTCTTCCCTCCTTTCTGCCTTGCAGTAATTTCAATAAAAGTTACTCTTGTTCAACATTTATTAGCTCCAACTGCAACATGATGCGCTCAGTTTCAGTCGCCACTGTTTGAAGTACACGAAGAAACTCAACACAGTGGCGTAGAAACCCCACCGCCAACGAGCGTTTTGGCGGTGAATTGCAGAGTGACGCGGACACACCAGTGCACACGTATAAATGCTCACAAAGGCATAGGCCACTTGCGTAGGCTACGGCATCGGCTACAGGTTAGAGCCGACGCAGAAGCATAAATCAGCCTTAAGGGTGGGGCGGGTGGAGAAGGGACGAGTGGAGGCCAAGTCAGTCAGATGGCGTCTTGTATCTGCATTCAATTGGCTGTTTCTTTGTGGCAAGTATTCACTTGTCTCTCTCCTGAGTGCACAGATTGTTCTTATTAGCACTTGTTGATGTGGAAATGTCTTTGGTACCATAGTATTATATAGGAGTTTAATTCCAAAACCTACCACTAAACACATCTTCTCCTTTCCCCCCTCCACTCTCGCTTTCTGCTTGTCCACTCATCCCTCCCCACTGATCTCCCTCCTCCACTTATCCCTGTGAACTGCCCCTAGACCACCTCCCTCACCACTATTCAGACCCTGAAACAGTCCTTCCGTGTGAGGCGATACTTCACCAGCAGGTCTGCCAGGGTCACCTGCTGTAACTTGGTGCAGCCTCCTCTGCATTGGTGAGATTCAGCGTAGACTGGGGTATCACACAGTCGAGCACCTTCACTCTATCTGCCACAAAAGGCTATCCATTTCAATTCAACTTCCTATTCCCATTTTGGCATGTTGGTTCTCTCCTCTACTGCTCGAAGAGGCCACACTCAGATTGGTGGAGCAACATCTCGTATTCCATCTGGGTAGCCTCCAGCCTAATGGCACAAACATCGAGTTCTCCAACTTCCAGTAATCTTTCCCCACTCCCTCCTTCTCTCTGTTTCCAGGCCTCATGCTGGCTCCCCTCTTACCCTTCTCTTCCTCCCTCCTCCTTCCCTTTCTTCCATGGTCTCCTGTCAGATTCCCTCTTCTCCAGCCCTTTACTTCTTCCACCTATCACCTCCCAGCCTCTCACATCCCCCTCACCTGGTCTCGCCTATCACCTTCCAGCTTGTACTCCTTCCTCTCCCCGCACCACCTTATTCCGGCTTCCGTCCCCTTCCTTTCCGGTCTGTCCTGATGAGGGCTCAGTTTATTCCTCTCCAGAGATGGTGCTTGAGCTGCCAAGCTCCCGTGTTCGTGTGACCTGTGCTGTTCCAACAAGAAAGATTCCGGTTTCAAGGTCACTCAAGTTGAGAGCAGTGGGGTAATCTGACTGAATCCTGGTCTTCATTGGTGTGTTTTCTTGCAGGGAGTGCTGTTGAAGAGAAGTGGAAACACACTAAATAAGAACTGGAAGAAGAGGTATGTGACCCAGCATGGAGCAGCGTGCAGGGGAGTCGGCTGGATTCGAACCGGGGACCTTTCGACCCCAAGTCCGACTCTGATGCCACTACACCACCAGTCTTTTTCCACTGAGGTTGGGTGGGACTACAACTAGAGGTCGTGCGTTAAGGGTGAAAGGTGAAAAGCTTAAAGGGGAACATGAGGGGAAACTCAGAGAGTCATGAGAGTGTGGAATGAGCTGCAAATGCAAGTGGTGCATGCAGACATCCCACCCTGCAAAAACTCATTTCAGGGAGGTAGCACCATCAATTTGCGAGAGACTCCTGGAACTTCCGGGAGAGGTGGGATGACTGTGCGTGTGAGCTCAACTTCAACATTTAAGAGAAGTTGGGATGGGTACATGGATGGCAGTGGTGTGGAGGGCTATGGACCCAGTGCAGGTTGCTGGGATAGGCAGCTTAAATGGCTTTCTATGAAATAGATCAGCCTGGGGCCTGGTCCTGTGTTGTACTTTTCTATGACTCTATGACCTATGGAAGGCTATCTTAAGTCTGAAAAAACAGTTCCAAGGGAAGCTGGAGACAGAATCAGATGCACCTTAGCTTTGGCAGCGTTTGCATGCTATTACTTCCTACAAGGTGAAACCTAACATCATAAATGGCTGAATTAAGATGAATGCCTTTTATGTACACTTTGAAAGGCAGAATAAAATTATACATGTGTAATTCCCTGCAGCATCTTATATCTGTCTCAGAGGTCAACATCTGAACAGCTTTCAAGAGGGTGAACCCTGACAAAGCTTCAGGCCCAATGGTGTACCTGGCAAGGCACTGAAAACCTGTGCCATCCAACCAACCAGTTCTATAGGGAATGAATCTCATTGGCACTGAAAACCTGTGCCACCAACCGACCAGTTCTATAGGGAATGAATCTAATTGGCACTGAAAACCTGTGCCACCAACCGACCGGTTCTATAGGGAATGAATCCCATTGGCACTGAAAACCTGTGCCACCAACCGACCGGTTCTATAGGGAATGAATCTCATTGGCACTGAGAACCTGTGCCACCCAACCGACCGGTTCTATAGGGAATGAATCTCATTGGCACTGCACTCACCCTTGCACAAGCTGGTCAACAACATTGCCTTCGTCAGCCTGCTGTTTACTGATTATAGCTCAGTGGTCAACATCATCGTTCCTTCATTACTGATCAACGAGCTTCAAAACCTGAGCTCCTGTACCTCCCTCTGCAACTAGATCATTGACTTCCAGATCAGGAGAGCAAAAATAACATCTCCTCCTCCAAGACAATCATCAAAGACTTATTGTAACATAGTTATTTTGTTTTCTGTATTGCAGCCACAAACAACAAATTTCACAACATATGACACTGATAATAAACTTGATTCTGATTTTATAATGAAGGTCCACGAACAATGCATCATTATGCATTTTAAGCACTATTTATTTTGAAATTTGAAGCAATTTACTGTCTTTGGGCTGTACTTTTGCAACTTTGCACTTTACAGTTGCTGCAAAGCAGTTAATTTCCTGTCATATGAGACAGTATTAATAGACCTGGTTATGGTGTCACTGGAGACTTTGCTCCAGGAGGTCATCATGCCCTTAACAATAAGTACTGCTGAACCGGTGAGTAAGGCGAACAGATTGTAATTACAAATGAAGCTAGTATATGGATCCAGACAACACCAAGGAAACTCCAGTCCTTGTATCTATTCAAGAGACTGCAGAATGGATGAGCAAAATTACCATAGTACGATGGTACAAAGAATACATTTTCCAAAATCCCACCTCTTTCTTCTTGAGGTTCCCTTCAACTGGAGGGAAGTAAATGTTACCCCACTATTTAACAAAGTAGGGAGAAGACAATTGCAGAGAAAATACTTAAAGTCTATCATTGAGTGAGTGGCAACAGCACACTTAAAAAAGTAGGACTGATCAGAATTGACATGTAACTTGTTCAAGTTTGCTGAGAATTGATAAGAGGAAGCCAGCTATGCTGCTCATCAGACTTTCAGAAGACCTTGAATAAGGTGCCACAGAAGAAATTATAAAGCAGATGGGATTGAAGGAAATATTCTTGTCTGCGTTGAGGATTAGTTAATAAACAGAAAATAATGACTAGGAATAAATAGGTCACTTTGAGATTGGGAGGTTGTTGACTAGTGTTGCAAGAGTTGATTTCGAGCTATAATATTCAGTCAATATCAATGATCTTGTTGAGAGGGTTTATTATAATATACAGTACGCATGTTTGCTAATGATACCAAGCTGGGTCTGTATGGCTTGTAATGATGATGCAGAGAAGTTTTAAATGGATGTACACACAAAATGCTGGAAGAACTCAGCAGATCTATGGGAATAAATAAATAGCCGATGTTTTGGGCCAAGACCCTTTATCAGAGCTGGAGAGGAAGGGAAAGATGGCAGAATATGAAAGGAGGGATAAGGGAAGGAAGACAAGTTGGAAGGTGATAGGTGTAGACAGGTGGGTGAGGGAGAGAGGAAGTAACAAGCTTAGAGATGACAGGTGGAAAAGGTAAAGGACTGGAGAGTGGACCATGGGAGACAGGGAAGGAGGAAGGGCACCAGAGGGAGGGGATACGCAGGGAGGAGAAGAAGTAAGAGGCCAGAGTGGGGAATGGGAGGGGCAAAATTACCGGAAGTAATTCAAGTAAGAGAAATCAATGTTCATGCCATCAGGTTAAAGACTACTTAGTTGGAATACGAGGTGTTGCAGTGTGGGATAAGGGAACAATGAGGTTGGTGGCAGTGGATGGGAGATCTCCAGAGTCGATGAGGTTGCTGGTGGTGTCAGAGACAATATCCTGATGGTCCCAAGTGAGGTCCTTTTCAAGGGGTGAGTAAGAGGAGGTGTCCAGAGATTTGACACCTGGTCCCAAGATTCACAAAGCTGAATGGTTGGGTAGGCCCATTGTTTCTGCCTGCTCTCGCATCCACATACCACAACTCCATTTTATCCCTCTTGGTTCAGTTGCGTCCCACCTACATCTGCAAGTCACCTTCCAGCTTCTGACTTCATTCCCCCCTCCCCCATCCACTTGGCTTCACCTATCACCCTCAAGCTCGGTCTCCTTCTCCTCTCCCTACACTTTTATTCTGGCATCTTCCCCCTTCCTTACCAGTCCTGATGGGATGTCTCAGCCTGAAGTGCCAGCAGTTTATTCATTGTTGTAGCGTGGATGAAATCACCGCAGAGACAGAGTCACTGGTAGGTACAAAGCAGCTTCTTTATTCGACACAAGCTATAGCAGGCATCTTACGGACTGAGACGTTTTCTGCAGAAAGGTCTGCTAGCCCAATGTGGGCTCAATAATTATATGCTAAACACAAAGGCAATCACTACTTAAAAAGTTATAGACAATGCTTCCTTTTGCGGCTACATACAAAATATCACACCATCCTTTCCTTCTGATGCCAACATGTCTGGGTTGGTAACCACAGCCTTTAGGAATGTAAGTTAAGTCTACGATACGTTTATTTGGCATTTCCCCTGTTAACATAGAAGACAATTAATATTTATAATGTATAGATAATACTGTCTTCGAAACTACAGCATCAGGTCAAACTACAATATCCTTTCAGGGAGGTTTGTTAGTGCTATTGGGGAGGCTTTAAACTAGATTTGCAGGGGGATGGGAACCAGAGTGCCAGAGCTGACAGTGTGGCTGGGGTGAAAATAAATGATGTTGAAAGTTTAAGCAAATCCGCTGATAGAAAGGTTGTGAGTGGTGGTAAAAATCTTCTGAGGTGTATATATTTCAATGCTAGGAGTATTGCGGGGAAGGCGGATGAGTTGAGGGCATGGATTGACATGTGGAATTATGATGTTGTAGCAATTAGTGAAACTTGGCTACAGGAGGGGCAGGACTGGCAGCTTAATATTCCAGGGTTCCGATGTCTCAGATGTGATCGAGGCAGAGGAATGAAAGGTGGGGGAGTAGCATTGCTTGTTAGGGAAAATATTACAGCAGTGCTCAGGCAGGACAGATTAGAGGGCTTGTCTACTGAGTCCTTATGGGTGGGGCTGAGAAACAGGAAAGGTATGGCCACATTAGTGGGATTGTATTACAGACCACCCAATAGTCAACGAGACTTGGAAGAGCAAATCTGCAGAGAGATAGCAGGCAACTGCAGGAAACATAAAGTTGTGGTGGTAGGGGATTTTAATTTTCCATACATTGATTGGGACTCCCATACTGTTAGGGGTCTAGATGGTTTAGAGTTTGTAAAATGTGTTCAGGAAAGTTTTCTATATCAATATATAGAGGGACCAACTAGAGGGGATGCAATATTGGATCTCCTGTTAGGTAACAAATTAGGGCAAGTGACGGAAGTCTGTGTAGGGGAGCACTTTGGTTCCAGTGATCATAACACCATTAGTTTCAATTTGATCATGGACAAGGATAGATCTGGTCCTAGGGTTGAGGTTCTGAACTGGAAGAAGGCCAAATTTGAAGAAATGAGAAAGGATCTAAAAAGCGCGGATTGGGACAGGTTGTTCTCCGGCAAAGATGTGATTGGTAGGTGGGAAGCCTTCAAAGGGGAAATTTTGAGAGTGCAGAGTTTGTATGTTCCTGTCAGGATTAAAGGCAAATTGAATAGGAATAAGGAACCTTGGTTCTCAAGGGATATTGCAACTCTGATAAAGAAGAAGAGGGAGTTGTATGAAATGTATAGGAAACAGGGGGTAAATCAGGTGCTTGAGGAGTATAAGAAATGCAAAAAAATACTTAAGAAAGAAATCAGGAGGGCTAAAAGAAGACATGAGGTTGCCTTGGCAGTCAAAGTGAAGGATAATCCAAAGAGCTTTTACAAGTATATTAAGAGCAAAAGGATTATAAGGGATAAAATTGGTCCTCTTGAAGATCAGAGTGGTCGGCTTTGTGCGGAACCAAAGGAAATGGGGGAGATCTTAAATAGGTTTTTTTGCGTCTGTATTTACTAAGGAAGCTGGCATGAAATCTATGGAATTGAGGGAATCAAGTAGTGAGATCATGGAAACTGTACAGATTGAAAAGGAGGAGGTCCTTGCTGTCTTGAGGAAAATTAAAGTGGATAAATCCCCGGGACCTGCCAGGGTGTTCCCTCGGACCTTGAAGGAGACTAGTGTTGAAATTGCAGGGGCCCTGGCAGAAATATTTAAAATGTCGCTGTCTACGGGTGAAGTGCCGGAGGATTGGAGAGTGGCTCATGTTGTTCCGTTGTTTAAAAAAGGATTGAAAAGTAATCCGGGAAATTATAGGCCGGTGAGTTTAACGTCAGTAGTAGGTAAGTTATTGGAGGGAGTACTAAGAGACAGAATCTACAAGCATTTGGATAGACACGGGCTTATTAGGGAGAGTCAACATGGCTTTGTGCGTGGTAGGTCATGTTTGACCAATCTATTGGAGTTTTTCGAGGAGGTTACCAGGAAAGTGGATAAGGGAAGGCAGTGGATATTGTCTACATGGCCTTCAGTAAGGCCCTTGACAAGGTCCCGCATGGGAGGTTAGTTAGGAAAATTCAGTCGCTAGGTATACATGGAGAGGTGGTAAATTGGATTAGACATTGGCTCGATGGAAGAAGCCAGAGAGTGGTGGTAGAGAATTGCTTCTCTGAGTGGAGGCTTGTGACTAGTGGTGTGCCACAGGGATCAGTGCTGGGTCCATTGTTATTTGTCATCTATATCAATGATCTGGATGATAATGTGGTAAACTGGATCAGCAAATTTGCTGATGATACAAAGATTGGAGGTGTAGTAGACAGTGAGGAAGGTTTTCAGAGCCTGCAGAGGGACTTGGACCAGCTGGAAAAATGGGCTGAAAAATGGCAGATGGAGTTTAATACTGACAAGTGTGAGGTATTGCACGTTGGAAGGACAAACCAACGTAGAACATACAGGGTTAATGGTAAGGCACTGAGGAGTGCAGTGGAACAGAGGGATCTGGGAATACAGATACAAGATTCCCTAAAAGTGTCGTCACAGGTAGATAGGGTCGTAAAGAGAGCTTTTGGTACATTGGCCTTTATTAATCAAAGTATTGAGTATAAGAGCTGGAATGTTATGATGAGGTTGTATAAGGCATTGGTGAGGCCGAATCTGGAGTATTGTGTTCAGTTTTGGTCACCAAATTACAGGAAGGATATTAATAAGGTTGAAAGAGTGCAGAGAAGGTTTACAAGGATATTGCCAGGACTTGAGAAACTCAGTTACAGAGAAAGGTTGAATAGGTTAGGACTTTATTCCCTGGAGCGTAGAAGAATGAGGGGAGATTTGATAGAGGTATATAAAATTATGATGGGTATAGATAGAGTGAATGTAAGCAGGCTTTTTCCACTGAGACAAGGGGAGAAAAAAACCAGAGGACATGGGTTAAGGGTGAGGGGGGAAAAGTTTAAAGGGAACATTAGGGGGGGGGGGCTTCTTCACACAGAGAGTGGTGGGAGTATGGAATGAGCTGCCAGACGAGGTGGTAAATGCTGGTTCTTATTTAACATTTAAGAATAAATTGGACAGATACATGGATGGGAGGTGTATGGAGGGATATGGTCCGTATGCAGGTCAGTGGGACTGGGCAGAAAATGGTTCGGCACAGCCAAGAAGGGCCAAAAGGCCTGTTTCTGTGCTGTAGTTTCTATGGTTTCTACCGCGCCGGAAGCATAGGAAGTGCATTGTCAAGTGGAAGTCTGGTGGCCAAAGTCATTTAAGTGTAAACAAATCATCTACCCAAAAAAATTCACTCTAACATTCATTTCCATAGATGTTGCCTGACCTGCTGAGTTCCTCCACCGTTTTGTGTGTGTTGTCCTGGAATTCCAGCATCTGCAGTATCTTTTGTGTTTTAAATGGATACATGCAGGTTATGTGAACCTGCAAAGTCACAGCTGATAGAATGTAATGTGGAAAAGTGCAAGAGGAAATTTGGTAGCGAAAAATAGAAAAGTAGAGTAGCTAAATGATGAGAGACTGTAAGGAGTTGGTGCTCAGAGTGACCTGGGTACCATTGTACGTGAATCACTGATGCCAAAGTACAGCAAACAATTAGAAAGACAAATGGTTTGCTCGTCTTTATTGAAAGAAGAATGAGTACAAGAATAATAACATTCAAGTGCATTTATTTTAATATTTGGTAAGATTGTGCCTGGAATATTGTAAAGAGATCTGGTCTCTCGAGCTAATAAAGGATATGAAAACAAACGAGACTGTAGATTCTGGGATCTGCCAGCAAAAACAAAACTCTGAAAGAACTCAGCTCATCAATTAGCATCTGCAGAGAAAGAATACAAGTTGATATTCCAGGCTGAGACCTTGCATCAGGAGTGGACTGGGTGTGAATAAATGATATACTGTACAATGGATTCTGCTTAGTTATTCTATCGGTTAATCCAGACAGCCACTTATTTGGGACAACTCTAAATGAACATAAACTAATCAAAAAAATAGCCAGAATTTCCTCACTTATTTGGGACACTATGCCTCTTAACAGGGACAGGAGAGTATTGCCAAACTATTTCTAACTAGCGTCAGTTGTGTGCACTTGTGTGCCATTAAATATTACACCGTGCTTAGAGTGAACAGTTTTTAAATATCATCAGCTTGTGTTCAGAAAAGCAGTGGTTTATGTCAGTGATAGGTCGCGAGAAATAAACAGTAAGACAATTTAGAACTGTTTTGCTCACTGCAGTTTCAAGCAGTCAGGCTTGGAGATGCAAGAAATGATTGGTAATGAAAATGAAACTATTTCACTACTTCAACAAATTAGAAACCACGAAGAAAGTTAAGATATTGAAAATCATCTTGAAGGTTACAATGAAAATGAGGATTTGGAGAATGCAGCAGTTTCTAACTAGCATCAGTTGTGTGCATGTGTGTGGCCATGAGACACTACAGCATGCTTAGAGCAAATAGTTTTTAAATAGCATCAATTGCATATGCTTGTGCTATGCTCTTCATTTGGGCCTACTGATGCCAAATGACAAAGCAACAATTTTTGACACTACTTCAACACTGATTTTGTTCATTTACAGTCAATCAAAAAGAACACTGTATGAACTCCTCTGTCGATAACTATTAGGTGTTATAGTAGTACTATATTGGTAATATTCTAATTTGTTCTGTATTTATTTAAATACATAATTTGTTACTCGGTTAAACACAGTTTGTCTTTTTAAAAGTATTTCCATGAAACTTTGGCTAATTGTGGCAGCCACTTAATTGGGCCAAAATGTACTGATCCTGGTGTGGCCCTGTTAACTGGAATCCACCATTCTGATAAATGGATGCAGGGTTAGTAAGGTAGAAGGTCAGCCATGATTGCACTGATTGGTAGGGCATACATGAATAGGCAAAATGACCTACTTCTGCTTCGATTTTTTTAATGACCTCAAAAGAACGGTCAAGATCAGTGAGCCTACCTTCAAAAGCCATATTCCATTACCTGCACCAACAGCCTCATAGACTATTAAATCACCAGTTTTGCATCAGACTATAAATCAGGCCTCATATGTAACATTAGAGTACATCACCTGTTCTATCCATGCACCAACAATTGACACCCAAATCCAAATCTCACAGGTTACACAAACTGTTTGTTTCAACCAGGATAGCCATGTCAACCAGGTGACACTTACCCACAAATTGTATTCCCCCTTGCAGGACAGGATGGTGTAGAATCAGAAGCACTGGGTGCTTACTAAATGGGATAGGTGGACCACCACAGAATGAAAGTATCATGACTGCATTTAGTATGCTGGGTACTGACCTACATGATTCACTGCCAATGGTCACGTCAACTGGATTTTGAGGAAATGACATGACCTTCTAAAATATACCAGTGTTGCCTGCAAATTATGTGCATGCAGTAATTGTGCCCTGTACCCTAGTTAAGCGTGCAACTCCAGTGAAATTACTGCACATTCTCAGTAAATTCAAACTGTGTTAGTATCTCTTACACAGCAGAGGACAACATACTGTGAGTTATTAAAAACAACTCCAATCTGAGAGAAGCCAAACGCTAAAGATTTGTCACCACATTAACCTTCAGAGCCCCAGGCAACGCTATTCTTTCCCTGTTGTTGTAATTGTAGCAGATGATTTATTTCAGCGAGGACTTTGTGTTAAGGCAACCTGCACCTCAACTAGGTAGCTTACTGAAGTTCAGAGAGGAGAATGTTCCATAAAGATTCTGGGCGTAAACAAACTTCTGCAAGGAGCCTTTCTCCACTTCCCCTCATGTCAGGCTGAGTGGCTGTCCCAGCTCTGCTTGGCCCCTGTTATTAGTCACAGAATTGTACAACATAGGGACTTTGTACATTTGACCCATTGTGTCTGTTCTATCAAAGAGCACATTTCCACTAATCTGGTTCCCTATTATAATAATCAATTAACCTAGTAACTCGCACATCTTTTGAGTGTGCCTCAGTAGCAGCACAGCAAGTTCCGAATGGAAATGGATGCATCTGGTGGGATCTCAGAACGAATGTGCAGACTCCACAGACAACACTAGAGATCAGGAAGGAAGCTAATGTTTGTACCAGACCTCCAAGGTAATCAGTTTCCCTCTCTTTGATCCAGTACCATTCCCTGCTACCATAACACCATCCTCCTCCCTTCCAGCCCACCATTACAGCCTTCGCCACAACTTGTCAACTTTGACTCTCCTTCATTATCTTTAACAGTCTTTAAGAAAACCCAAGACAAAATATTAATTTGCATGCAAGAAATATTTTGCTGCGAATCATTTCCCCCCATGCTGTATATAAGTAGCACACTGATTTAGGTTTGAGCATTGAATGAGTGAGACATGCCCATTTCGCTTGTTTGACTGAAAGTGAAAAAATGGAGCGGGGCCTCGCGCGGTTTTCAGGTATCTGTAACAGGTAGACAGAAACTACTTCAGAACAGACATTGCCGACCTCGGGAAGGCGCCGAACAGCAAGGACAAACGCTACATTCGTAGTCTAACCACGTCAACAACATTTTTTCTGAGTTACCGCCTTTCAAAGCCCTTGCAACCGTCAATGCACACCGAACCCAGGACTGACCCTGTACCTCAAGATGAAAGGGGGCGAACTACTTTTCTTATCCTTACTATGTAATATTATTGCTATTATACTTATATATTCGACACGTCTCAATAGCATTTCCGAGATTAATCATGAAATATTAACGCGTGGACACGAGCGGATTTCCAAATATATCACCAGTTTCTGACGGTCTTGGATTTGGTTCCGGGCCAATGTAATGACGTCAGATCATCAGAACTCAGGCGTCACCGCAGCATGAGGGGCGAGTCTGTGAGATGTTAATGTAGTAGACGCAATATATTCGGGTAAAAATGGCGTGGGAAGCGGTGGAGTCCAAAGACAAAGTTGTGGTTCCGAATAAGAAGGATGACAAGTTGGGGTACCGATGGTTAATGACCCTACCAAATTGGGCAGAAATACGAATGCGATGTGAAACAGGGTCAAAGACACTTGGATAGGGGAGGTGAGCAGGATGAAAGGATTGCCTTATATTTGCCACAGTATCTTACCTCTAGTTTGTCAGTGAGCTCTCTCTGCATTATCTCGTACTGATTGGTAAGCTCTTGGTTCTTCTCCAGCAAGGCTTTGCCGAGCTTAGCCGCCAGGATGAGATCGTTATCCTTTTGCCGAAGCTGAGAGAGCAGGTCCCCGATGCCGGGGCTACCGGCTGCCACTTCCTCGCTGTAACCCTCCTGGTGGCTGGTCGCTAGCACAGGGAAGCGTTCGTCGAACAGCAGGTTTGCACTGCCGTCGCCATCAAGCCCCGGAGGTGTTAGGAGTGGAGAAATGGGCGGCAGTCTCGGCTGATTGCTGGCCTGATGGTGCTCGGCCTCCTCAACGCCAAACGAGTGGTGGGGCTGGTCACCCTGGTGAAACTCCTGCAGCCATATTTCCACCTGCGCTGGGCAGATTATAATGGGCTCCGATCCCGGCTCGGCTCACAGATTCCACCGAGTCGCATGGACCTGTCTCCCGTGCCCTGGCCGGGGATCGGGATGGTGTGAGCCAGCCCCCTTGCTCGCAGCACTCGGTGCCGAGTGTGGTGATATCACATCAGAACGTGATTGGAGAGTGTTCGGAGAAATCATCGAGAAACTTGTATGGTAAACGTGGTTGCAGTTGCTGTTGTAAATAAAAGTTATAGTTCTATTCTTCCAGAATATGTTTTGTTATTGTTAAACCACGGTGCGTATAAAGAACACAACATGGTGTCAGAAGTCGGTCTGGAAGAATAATACGTTCGCTAATACGGGAGAGTCGAAGATAATCCAAAAAAAAACGCGAACTGTTTTCGGTGTTTGCTAACAGCTTTAAAAATGGAACATCTGCAAACCCCACCGACACTTCAGCTGACTAGGAATGTAGCTGAAAACTGGAGGAAATTCAAGCAACATTTTGAAATATATTTATCGGCAATCAGAGCCGGTAGAAAACCAGAAAAAATGAAAGCGGCGATTCTACTCCACGTAATAGGCGACGACGCAATTGAGGTATATAATCATTTTAATTCTGAAGATGGAAATAATTTCAATTTAAAGTCGATAATGGACAATTTGGAAACATTGTGTATACCGAAGGTAATGTGACGTATGAGCGGTACAAAATTTTCACGTGTAAGCAGAAAGCTGATGAAACAATAGATCGATATGTTACGAAGTTGAGACGCCGAAGTGAAACATGTGCGTTTGCAGAACTGACAGAGTCTCTCATTGGAGACAGAATTGTTTGTGACATTCAGGATAATGATCTGAGAGAAAGGCTGTTAAGAGAACAAGACCTGGATTTGGAAAAAGCTTTGATATTTTGCAAAGCTTCGGAAACCGTAACGACACAGGCTGAACACCTTTTCATTGAAAGCTGCAGCGTGGACACTGTAAAAAAGCGCGAACATATTAGAAGAAATATTAAAAAGGCAACGAAACCGACAGCGAGCAAGACGTCATGTGATTGCTGTGGACAGCAGCACCAGGCAAAAAAGTGTCCAGCGTATGGAAAAATATGCATGCAGTAAGAGTAATCATACTACTTTTCACACTGTTGCAGAAGTAGGAATAAAATGAAACAAGTAAATGCAGTGATTGAAGATGAACGTGAGGAATGTTATATTGTCACGGTCCTGATAGTTTCCTCTAATTTCCTTTGATAGTGCCATGGTTCTGACCGTTTATTTCCCTATTACTTCTAATTTTCTCTGATGATGACACACCTGGTTTCCAACAGGACCTGCAGTATAAGAACCCCCCGGCGTTACAAAACCTAGTTGCCAGATCGTTGGTCTTTCTGCTGTGTGATAACTAACGTTTCCCGACCGCTGGGAACTGTTTGTTCTAAGTTAGCTGCAGTTTCAAGGTTTATCTATGAAACTCCGTCTCTCTGAGTCAAGGCTCCGTGTCAAGATCCCTCCTGTTTGCTGTTCGGCGTTTACCCCCCGTGTAAGCATCCTACCTTAATCTCCCTGCACTTGGGTTCGCCTCAGTCGCTCCTTGCAACAGAACGATCTGGCCCCTATGCACCCAGCGGACACGAATACCCTGCAACAAGCCCTCGCCAGCCAGGGCTCCCAACTGGGTCTGCACGATCAACTCTCTGCGATGTCATGGAGAATCTCCGTTCCCTGTCTGCTGACGTAAAGAAGATCAGTGACCAGGTGGACCGAGTATCCATTCACCTTACCCGATCCACTCCTGGAACTCTGTCAGACCAGCCCAGACAGCCGGTAGTGGCAACGTGTCGGTAACACCACCGCCAAAGGAGCCACACGTACCTGAACCAGAACACTATGCTGGGGATTTGGGGAAGTGCCGGGCCCTCCTTCTGCAATGCTCCTTGGATTTCGAACAGCAGTCATCCACGTACTCCACAGACAAGTCGAAGATAGGTTATGTCACGGGGTTGTTGCGGGGAAGTGCCTTAGCGTGGGCTACAGCTGTTTGGGATAATCAACCGCCTATCTGCTCTTCATTCCCC
The DNA here is from genome assembly GCF_030028105.1 of Mobula birostris. NCBI lineage: Eukaryota > Metazoa > Chordata > Chondrichthyes > Myliobatiformes > Myliobatidae > Mobula > Mobula birostris. Next base: position 81,453,392 of record NC_092385.1, read on the forward strand.
ACCTTTATCACAGAAATGAGAAAGATCTTTGACCGCCCCGTCCATGGCAAAGATGCCGCTAAGCGACTACTCACTCTCCGTCAGGGCTGACACAGTATTGCCGAATATTCCGTGGAGTTCCGGATGTTAGTGGCCGACTCGGGGTGCGATGATGAGGCACTCCAAGGGGTATTTCGAAAAGGCCTCAGCGACCTGGTGAAGGACGAGTTGGCGGCAAGGGATGACACCACAGCCTGGATTGTTTGATCTCCCTAGCCACCAGGTTGGACAATCGTCTTCGAGAAGGCCATAGGGAGAGAACTGGTCGTCCACTACCTTTGGCCACTCCACGACACTCTTTACCGTCTCCCACCAGCCCTAGCCGCTCTTCCCCTCCCGCTCCTAGAATAGCTCCCAGTCCAGCCGTTTCCACCACCCCAGGAGAGGAACCCATGCAGCCGGGACGGAACCGCCTTTCTCCCACAGAGCGACTCCGGAGATTGAGAGCAGGGATATGTCTCTATTGCGGCCAGTCCGGCCACTTCCGTGCTACCTGTTCCCTTCGGCCAAAAGGGAGGGCTCACCAGTAGAGCGGGGAACCCTGGTGAGTCAGACACCATTCTCTTCTGTCCCCCGAACTCGGATGCAGATCCAAGCTCCTATAGTTTTTGTGTACCCCTGGTTAAGCCGCCATAATCCCCACATTGACTGGTCCGCTGGGAAGATAGCCAGCTGGAGTCCGTTCTGTCACCCCACTTGTCTACAGTCGGCTCTTTCCCCTGAGAGAGGCACCGTGACCTCGTCTGCCTCTGAAACCCCTGACTTATCCAAGGTTCCAGCAGAGTATCACCACCTGGGAGAAGTGTTTAGCAAACAACTGGCCCTTTTCTGCCTCCACACCGCCCTGACGATTGCGCCATTGACCTTCTCCCCGGAGCCCCACCAGCCGGCTGTATAACCTGTCCTGGGCAGAAAGGGAAGCAATGGAGGCTTACCTGAATGACTCTCTCGCGGCTGGCATTATCCGACTCTCATCTCCCCTGTAGGCGCGGGTTTCTTCCTTGTGGGGAAGAGAGGTGGCTCACTGCGGTCTGCATTGACTACCGTGGCCTGAATAGCATCACCATAAAGAATAAGTATCCAATGCCCCTTATCAACTCTGCTTTCCAACCCCTTCTCGGAGCCACCATTTTCTCTAAGTTGGACCTACGGAGTGCCTACCACCTGGTCAGGGTAAGGGAGGGAGATGAGTGGAAAACAGCTTTTAACACCCCTCTTGGTCACTTCGAATACCTGGTCGTGCCATTCGGTCTCACCAACGCTCCCGCCGTCTTCCAAGCCCTGGCAAACGATGCCCTTAGGGACTTTATTAACCGTTTCGTTTTCGTTTATTGGGACGACATTTTAATCTTCTCCCGCAGTCTTCAGGAGCACATCCACCATGTCCGTTAGGTTCCGCCCAGGCTTTGAGGGAACAAACTATTCGTTAAGGCAGAGAAGTGCATGTCCCTTCTGTCAGGTTCTTGGGGTACATCATCGAGAGCGGGCAAGTGAGGGCGGATCCCGAAAAGATCCGGGCGGTGGCGGAGTGGCCAAAACCCACGACACTCAAACAACTCCAGCGATTTCTGGGGTTGGCAAACTTCTCCCGTCCTCACTCGACTCATCTCTCCTGCGACCCCTTTTCACTGGACCCCCGAAGCGGACTCAGCCTTCTCGGAGCTGAAGAGGTGTTTCGCCTCCGCTCCCATCCTGGTCCAACCAGACCCCTCTCGCCAACCCATTGTGGAAGTCGACGCCTGTGACTCTGGGGTGGGAGCGGTCCTCTCCCAACGCTCCGGCCCAGACCAAAAACTCTATCCCTGCACCTTCTTTTCTCGCCGGCGGTCCCCCGCCAAACGGAACTACGACGTAGGGAACCGGGAGTTACTGGCTGTCAAATTCGCTTTGGAGGAGTGGAGGCACTGACTGGAGGGAGCGGAACATCCATTCATCGTCTGGACAGACCACAAGAACCTCGCACACGTCCAACCCGCCAAACGCCTGAATTCCCACCAAGCCCGTTGGGCATTATTTTTTGGCCATTTCAGGTTCACCCTCACCTATCGTCCGGGGTCCAAGAACGGGAAGCCCGACGTTCTGTCTCGTCAATATGTCTCCGAGGAGGGCCTTCCCAACGCCGAGACCATCCTTCCACCATCCTGTGTTGTGGCTGCCCTCTCCTGGGAGATCGAATCCAGAGTCAAAGAGGCCCAACGGACTCAAGCTGACCTGACCCAGGCAATGGACCCTCCAATCGCCTCTTCGTCTGTTCGGTCTCACGTTCTCCAGTGGGGGAATACTTCTCGTTTGGCCCGCCATCCCGGGATCGATCGAACTCTGTCCCTTCTGAAGCGACATTTCTGGTGGCCCTCCATAGTTGCTGACACTCGCTCCTTCGTCTCTGCCTGTTCCGTATGTGCCCGCGGAAAAGCCTCCCACCGACCACCCGCTGGGCTGCTTCGTCCCCTACCTGTGCCTCGCCGCCCCTGGTTTCACATTGCGCTGGATTTCGTTACTAGAGTATTCCCTTCACATGGGAACACCGCTGTGCTCAGCGTGGTGGACCGCTTCCCCAAAGCCGCGCTCTTCGTAGCCCTTCCCAAACTCCGTACAGCCCGCGTAACAGCCGACCTCCTTGTTCGTCACATCTTCCACCTTCCTGGAGTTCCCCCTGACATTATTTCTGACCGTGGCCCCCAATTCATCTCAAGTCTGGAGATCCTTTTCTCAAGCCCTTGGAGCCTCAGTAAGTCTGTCTTCCGGCTTCCATCCGCAGACTAACGGTCAAACAGAACGAGCAATCCAGGATTTGGAAGCAGCATTGCACTGCATAACCGCCAATAATCCTTCATCCTGGATCACCCATCTCGCTTGGGTAGAGTACGCCCACAACACCCTGGTCAGTACCGCCACCGGAATGTCGCCCTTCGAATGCTCCCTCTGCTTCCTGCATGTTGCTGTGCCTTCAGTTCAGGCCCATCTCCGCCGGTGCCGCAAGGTCTGGGAGGATGCATGCGCGGCCCTGCTCCGCTCAGCCGACCACAACCGGAGGATTGCCGATCGCCATCGAATTCCTGCACCCAATTATCGGCTTGTGCAGAAGGTCTGGCTCCCGTCAACAGACATCCCCCTTAAGAATGAAGGGAGAGATGTGCTTATCCGCTCCTTCATCCTGGACCCTTCCCTCATCCATGATTTCCATCGAGACAATCCGGCCGAGCCTGGTGGTTCGCCTGGAGGCTCAAGTTGAGGGGGGGGGGCGCGGTTTCCTTTCATGGTCCCGATCGTTAATTCCCTATTTTCACCTAATTTCCTTTCATTCTGCCGTGGTTCCCACCGTCAATTTCATATTTGCTCCTAATTCTCTTTGATGACGGCACACCCGGTTGCCATCAGGACCTGCAGCATAAGAACCCCGGCATTACAACCACTAGTTGCCAGATCGTTGGTTTTGCCTGTGTGGTAATTAACGTTTCCCAGCCGTTTACTGTGGGCTCTCCGCGTGTTCTAAGTTTTGCTCCAGTTCCGAGGTTTACCTGTGAAACTCCGTCTCTCCGTGTCAAGATCCCTCCTGTTTGCTGTTCAACGCTCACGCCCGCGTCAGCATCCTAACTCAATCTCCGTGCCTGTGTCCTGCGTTTGGGTTCGCCTCATTCATTGCATCACGGGGTTATTATCGGTGGGGATACAATCAGTGATACAGGGCGATGGGGGAGAGGGGTCTCTCAGGGACCGTGTGAGGGAGATGGGTTATTGTCAGTGACACAGGACGCTGGGGGAGAGGGGTCACTGAGGGACAGTGAGGGGTTCAGGGTTAAGGTCAATGCGGATACGGTCTGTGACAGGCCACTAGGGGAGATTGGAGTCTCTGAGGGACGGTGAGAGGGAATGGGGTTAATGTCAGTGGGGAAACTGCTGTGACAGGGCTGGAGGAAGGGGATTGCTGAGATTGGTTCATTGAGCAATATAACAGATAAAGGCCCTTCAGCCCAGCAATTCATGCTGACCCAGATCGTCCCAATTTCAGCCCGTATCCTCAAGGCCCTTCCCTCTACGAATCTGTCCAAGTGCTATGTAATAATATGTTTGTACCTGCCTCAACCACTTCTTCTGGTAGACTGATCACCCTCTGCTTGTCCAAGTTCCATCGGGTCCTTTTTAAAATCATTCTCCTGTCCATAAAGAGCATAAGACTTAGGAGCAGAATTAGGACATTTGATGCCCTGATCGTTCAGGAAACGGATCAACTTCCGCTTTAAATACACGCCTGGACTTGGCCTCCACCGCAGTCTGTGGCAGAGCATTCCACAGATTCGCTCCTCTCTGGCTAAAAAAAAGTCCCCCTTCCCTCTGTTCTGAAAGACAGATCCTCAATTTTGCGGCTGTTCCCTCGGGTTCTGGATACCTCTACCATAGGAAACAGACTCTCCATATCCACGCTATCCAGTCCTTTCATCATCCGGTACGTGTCAATGATATCCACCCCCCCCCCACCCCTGCATTCTTCTAAACTCCAGTGAGTACGGGCCCAAAGCTGCCAAACGCGCCTCGTATGTTAACCCCTTCATTCCCGGAATCATACTCGCGCACCTCATCTGGACTCTCTCCACCTAAGTCTCTGCCCGCTAGCTTTGGACTCCCTGCCTGTTACTGCCCAACTTATCCGCGCCCCCTTAGAATTTTAAGCTTTTCTATAAGGTCGTCCCTCATTCTACGTTCCGAGGAATAACGACCGATCCGTCAGGCCCTCTCGTCCTGGCAACAGTCTCTTCAATGTTTTCTGTACTCTTTCTAGTTTAATCACATCTCTCCCAGACACGGTGACCAAAACTGTACCAAATTCTCCAAGTGCAGCCTGACCAACAACTACAACCGTCCCAGCTCCTATACTCAGTGCGTTCCTCTGGGCCAAAGTGCACAATGCGGTGTATATAACTCACACACAACACATAAAGTAACATTACCAGAAATAAATTAGCGAATAACAAGGTGCATTTACGACACAAGTACAAAAGTTAACCGTATAACGCTACTGGGGCTGCGTATGTGATGAGACCTGGGTGGTGGCAGGGAGTTCAGTCAAACTGTGTACCAGCCTTGAGTGTCCTATGGACTCGGACCCCAAGATCCTTCTGATCCTCCACACTGCCAAGAGGTCTTACCATTAATGCCATATTCTGTCATCATATTTGACCTACCAAAATGAACCACCTCACACTTATCTGGGTTGAATTCTGTATCTGCCACTTCTCAGCCCTGTTTTGTATCCTATCGACGTCCCGGTGTAACCTCTGACAGCCCTCCACACCATCTACAACACCCCCAACCTTTGTGCCATCAGCAAATTTACTAGCCCATCCCTCCACTTCCTCATCCAGGTCATTTATAAAAATCACAAAGAGTAGGGGTCCCGGAACAGAATCCTGAGGCACACCACTGGTCACCAGCCTCCATGCAGAATTTGACCCGTCTACAACCACTCTTTGCTTTTGTGGGCAAGCCAGTTCTGGATCCACAAAGCAATGTCCCCTTGGATCCCATGCCTCCTTACTTTGCTGGTGACTCCTGGTGTTCTGCAGGGGTTGGTGTTGGGAGCACTTCTTTTTAGTTTTATGTCAATGATTTGGATGATGGAATTGATGGCTTTGGGGACAAGTTTGTGAATGATACAAAGATAGGTGGAGAGGCAGGTAGTATTGAGGAAGCAGGGAGTCGACAGAAGAACTGCGACAGATTTGGAGTATGGGCAAAGAAGTGGCAGATGGAGTATCGTGTAGGGAAGTGTTTGGTCATTCACTTTTGTAGAAAGAACAAAAGCATAGACTATTTTCTAAAAGGACAGAAAGTTCAAAATCTCAGGTGCAAAGGCACTTGGCAGTCCTTAAGGTGGGGGGGGGGGGTTATATGGGAGGTGGGGTTTGAGGGTCGGCACAACATTGTGGGCAGAAGGGCCTGTACTGTGCTGTACTATTCTATGTTCTAAAGGCACTTGACAGTCCTTCTACAGGATTCTCTAAGGTTAACTTGCAGGTTGATTTGATTGGTGAGGAAGGGAACTGCAATCTTGTCATTCATTTCGACAGCACTAGAATATAAAAACACGGATGTAATGTTAAGGCTTTATTAGGTGCTGGTGAGGCCTCACTTGGAATATTGCGAACAGTTTAGGTCCCTTATCTAAGAAAGTATGCGCTGACATTGGAGAGGGATTGGAAGAGGTTCACAAGAATGATTCCGGGAATGAAAGGGTTATTTTATGTGGTAGAAATGGTTACAGCAGGTGTATGCTGGGATACTTGACCATTCTGGAGCAGCTGGACTTAAGGCTGTCGTTGCGAGTCGAGAACAACCTTGTATGGTTAGCGCAGCACCTGGAATTAAAATCAACAGCATATTAAACCCCTGGAACCAGGAGGGAGTAAGTCCGGGGGTAAGTTATGAGTCCTGATGACAGGAAAACAGAGATTCGCCTCTCAGAAGTAAATCATGAGCTCTGATAACAGGGAACAAAGAGGACTGTTAGACTCGCGCTGGGAGATAATTGACGTGTCTTTTAACGATTGATCATGTGCTGACTGTGGGACGCTTAACAAAGTTATGTGAAGTTGTTTGTCTTGCAGTATAAATATGATCAATGTATAACCTAAAAATCAGAGTTCTGGTGGCGGTGGAGACTCTCCACGGTATCATGATCATAAACTCTTAAAACGAATGAAAATAAGGGACTGATTTAGCTGAAGGGGTGGGGTGGGGGAATAGCGTCTGTATTAAAATAAGGGCCTGCCCAAGCTGAAGGGAGATTTCCAGGTTCGTAAATGGAGATTCAGTGAGAGCTCACTGTGTTCATAGTGCGTATAAAGAGACTTTGTGCTGTTTTAACTGAAATTAAAATCCTAAACAGGAAAAATGGGGACTGCCGGCAGTCGGTCACCCACTAGCGCGGATCCTGCCAGTAAACCGAAGAGGTCCGCAGGTAAAACGAGGGCTTTCAATACTCAACTGCAGGTAGGAAAAAAGACCGCCAAAACTACTAAACAGGTAAAACGGCACCGCCAGCAGTTCGGAGACCCCCTGGTTCCGCCTGGACCCCAGCCGATACGGTAATTAGAGAGACCGGGGGTGATGGTTATGCGGTAACATTCAGTAGTGATTTGTATGAGCGGTAACATGGGGATCGGCCGTATGGGGAAGTTTTCATTTGAGTCTAATCCAACACTGGGAGGACGCCACCCGAAATGGGGACGGCGACCCCAATTGGGATGTTGATTACATGTTAAAATGTTTTAAACGATGGAAGGAGGTGGCTAAAAGACGCCAACCTCCAAAGAAACAGGAGAGTAAGCAGCCTGAAACAGAGAAGGCTGGGGCTGAAACGAAAGCTGCCCTGGGACTTTATCCCCGACCCCCCCCCCGTACCGGCCAGTGCCCCATCGGCACCCTATAGTGAAACAGCCGATTTAATGATGACGGCCGCATTGGGACGACCGGCTCCCCCTCCATACAACTCCCCTGTGCCAGAGGTTCAGGCACCGGCGCGAAGGACCTCCACCCAAGCCAGTCCACAGTCGATCGCCTGCTTCAGGGACCACGCAGACGTTGCTAAGTATACTCGGCGGTGTCGACCACTAGGGGTTGTTTAAGTTAGCCCTATCTACTAGTGGCCGTCGCCTCCGGGAGCCCTATTCGACCCAAAAGAACGTATGGAGCCAGTCAGCTCGTCTAGGGTCAGAGGCTGATCCAGACTCTCCCTCTTGCCGTCGTCTAAGACCTGCGTGATGACGACTGGAAGTTGCAGGAAGCTGTGGCCTTTTCGTCGTACAAACCGGCATAGAAGGACGTGCTGATCCTCAATATGTCTGTCTGCGAGGACGCGACTGAGCCGTCCTCTTCCTTAAGGCTGTGGATCACAGAGCTCCCCCTGTGCACCTTCTGGAAGAAGAAGCGTCAGCACGTCTCGTCCTGCTCCACGGTTTGGACCCTTGATCGGAAGATGATCTTGGAGGATTGGACGGCGAAGTATCGGGCTTATCGGCCCTTCACCTCTCGCAAATCTTCCCTGACATCCACCACACCCCCTTGGACTGCAGAAGGTGAAGTTGCTGCAACGGAGTTCCCTCTGATCCTGCCTCGCTTTCTGGATACCCTGGCGAATGAAGAATCTCTTGATGTTCTCCTTGGTGGCTTCCCACCAGAAAACCGAGGAGTCAAAGAAGGCTTTCAAGGTTCTCCTTGTCGAGTTCCCTAATATTGTCTCTGGTCAGCAGCTTAACGTTCAGCTTCCTGCCTTCCTAAGTGAAAGGTGGCTCGCAGAAGACAGTGGTCAGAGAGGAACAGCGGCTTGACGTCGGTGGACCTGACCGTGAGGGACTCTGAGAGGAAGAGGAAGTCGATCCAGGAGTGGGCTGAGCCGTCCGATCGTGTCCAGGTGGCTTTGTGGCTATGTTCCACCTGTGGGGGTGCCAAAGGCGTCTCGCAGCTGGGCTGTTTTCACCGTTTCCATCAGGAGTCTGGGGGTACCGTCCAGCCGCATCAATGGCGCAGTTGCTGTCTCGGGCTGGGACGTCAGCAGCAGCGGGGCGAGCCGTGAGGTCTCCCCACAGTCGCAGTTTCCGTTTCACCTTGGCAGTGCAGTCAGCTCCAGCAGTTGTTCCCGCACGCCTCGGCCCCTCTGAACCAGATCCCCAATACCTTCAACCCTCACGGTGACGGGGACAGTGGATCAGTCACCCCTCTTATGCCTTGATCAGAGCTCCCGATCACGGTCCCGCCACTGGCAGGTTTGATTTGTTTCTCGCCTGGACTGGGTGTCCGTTCTGACACGCGATGGCCGGGCCGAAGAAGAGAACCTGAACAGTGATTACGAAGAACGGTGGGAGCCAAGCCTTAGGAAATGAAGCGGTAGGAGACAATGAATCACCATCTGCCGGCAGTCCACCAGCGGAGCGCCTGTCCGAACGTGGGAGCGCTTCCGCTTCCATGGCGCTTTTTTCTCCAAAAATACTTCATTCAGAAATATTACAAAATAAAGTTATTTACTTAAAAAACATTCGTTGACTCTGAGTCCTTATTCCATAAATAAAGTTATTTACAATAAAATTATGCGTTGACTCTCAGTCCATATTCAAATGAAAGATGTTTACAATAAATCGTTCGTTTACTCTCAAACCTTAGTCAAGAATTATGATTATTTACAATAAAATTATTAACAATAAAAACAGGCGTTGGGTCTAATTCCTTTTCCAAAGTTACATTTCCCGTCACTCCTGGGGCACCATGTTGATTCATCTATCCACACCGCTGATGAAGGGTATACTCCCCCCCCCACTCCCACTCCCGCGGGTGACGAACCTTAAACTGTACTCCTTCCCCACCGGGCCTTCGCGGTGGCCGCACCAAGCTTGAGTGCATCCCTCAGTACCTACTCCTGCAGGCGAGAGTGAGCCAGTCGGCAGCATTCAGTCACCGACATCTCCATGTGCTGGTAGACCAGCAAGTTTCGGTCCGACCAAAGAGCGTCTTTCACCGAATTAATGATCTGCCAGCAGCACCGGATGTTTGTCTCCGTGTGTGTCCCCGGGAACAGCCCGTAGATGACGATGTCCTCGGTAACGCAGCTGCTGGGCATGAATGTTAACACCGTCCGTCCCTTCCATTCTCCTGCACACCTTCTTCGCGAACCCACAAGGTGAGCCAGCGACTGCAGCCCATCACAGTCCTCCCGTGGGCAACGGGGTGTGGAGGCGCCGTTCCGGGCGTACAGGAGCGATCTGACTGGGAGGGCCCCTCTCACCACCAGCCAGGCGAGGTCCTGGTGCCTGTTGGTGAGGTCTGGCGATGAGGCATCTTGCCAGATAAACTGGACGGTTTGCTCAGGGAACCACCCCACTGTGTCCATCACGTCCTTCTCCTGCAGGACATTACGTGCCGAACACTGTCTGATGGCCCTGTGGTCAAAGGCGTTCTCCTGGAAGAACTTTTCTACGTAGGACAGATATGCCAGCAACGACCAGCTGACTGGGGCGTTACGCGGGAGTGGGGCCAGACCCATCCTTCGTAGCCAGGGCGACAGGTAGAACCTGGGCACATAGTGGAACTTGGTGCCCACATACCTGGGTTCTACACACAACCTGATGCAGCCACACACGAAGCTGGCCATCAGGGTGAGGGCGACATTGGGGACGTTCTTGCCTCCATTGTCCAGAGACTTGTGCATGACGGTCCGTCTCACCCGCTCCATCTTGGATCCCCAGACGAACCTGAAGACAGCTCGGGTGATTTCCGAGCTGTAGGAGCGGGGGATGGGCCCCGGGTGTAGGAGCGGGTGAGGGCACCTCACACCTGATGACCAGGTTCTTGCCCGTTATCGACAGGGAGCGCCCTCCCCACAGTCCCAGTTTCTGTTTCACCTTGGCAGTCCGCTCCTGCCAGTTCTTGTTGCACGCCTCGGCTCCTCCGAGCCAGATCCCCAACACCTTCACGTGGTCAGACCTGATGGTGAAGGGGACACTGGATCGGTCGGGCCAGTTGCCGAAGAGCATGGCTTCGCTCTTCGTGCGGTTGACCCTGGCCCCTGACGCTTGCTCGGACTGTTCGCAGATGCCAATCAACCTGCGAACTGACCTCGGATCAGAGCAGAAGACGGTTTCGTCGTCCATGTACAGGGAAGTTTTCACTTGGGTCCCTCCACTGCCTGGTAGTGTCACCCCTCTTATGCCCTCATCCCTCCTGATGGCTTCCGCAAAGGGTTCTATGCAGCAGACAAACAAGACAGGGGAGAGGGGACAGCCTTGATGGGGAAGCTGTCTGTTTCCCACCCGTTGACCTGAACTGCACTACGGACGTCTGTGTAGAGCATTCTGATCCACTTCCGGATTCCCTCCCCAAATCCCATTTTGGAGAGCACGTCCGCCGTGTACGTGTGCGATGTCCTGTCGAAGGTTTTCTCCTGGTTCAAGCTGACCAGACTGGCGTTCACCCCCCTGTCCTGCACGTAGGCGATGGTGTCCCTCTGCAGCGCGAGGCTGTCCGAGATCTTCCTGCCCGGTACAGCACAGTCTGGAGGGAGTACCTCCGCTCTGTCCGCCAGAGAAAGCAGAATCTCCCATTGGCCACACATTTTAATTCCACATCCTATTCCCATGCTGATATGTCTATCCACGGCCTCCTCTACTGTAAAGATGAAGCCACACTCAGGTTGGAGGAACAACACCTTATATTCCGTCTGGGTAGCCTCCAACCTGATGGCATAAACATTGACTTCTCAAACTTCCGCTAATGCCCACCTCCCCCTCGTACTCCATCCGTTATTTAATTATATACACACATTCTTTCTCTCTCTCCTTTTTCTCCCTCTGTCCCTCTGACTATACTCCTTGCCCATCCTCTGGGTTTCCCCCCCCCCCCCCCCGCCCCTTTCCTTCGCCCTGGATTCTCTCATGATCCCATGATCATGTCCCATGATCCTCTCATATCCCTTTTGCCAATCAACTGTCCAGCTCCTGGCTTCATCCATCCCCCTCCTGTCTTCTCGTATCATTTTGGATCTCCCCCTCCCCCTGTGAGGCAACTTTCAGGGATCTGTGGACATGTACCCCCAGATCTCTCTGCTCCTCCACACTACCCAGTATCCTGCCGTTTACTTTGTACTCTGCCTTGGAGTTTGTCCTTCCAAAGTGTACCACCTCACACTTCTCCGGGTTGAACTCCATCTGCCACTTCTCAGCCCACTTCTGCATCCTATCAATGTCCCTCTGCAATCTTCGACAATCCTCTGCACTATTTACAACACCACCAACCTTTGTGTCGTCTGCAAACTTGCCAACCCACCCTTCTACCCCCACATCCAGGTCGTTAATAAAAATCACGAAAAGTAGAGGTCCCAGAACAGGTCCTTGTGGGACACCACTAGTCACAATCCTCCAATTTGAATGTACTATCTCCACCACGACCCTTTGCCTTCTGCAGGCAAGTCAATTCTGAATCCACCCAGCCAAACTTCCCTCGATTCCATGCCTTCTGGCTTTCTGAATAAGCCTACCATGTGGAACCTTGTCAAATGCCTTACTAAAATCCATATAGATCACATCCACTGCACTACCCTCATCTATATGCCTGGTCACCTCCTCAAAGAACTCTATCAGGCTTGTTAGACACGATCTGCCCTTCACAAAGCCATGCTGACTGTCCCCGATCAGACCATGATTCTCTAAATGCCCAGAGATCCTATCTCTAAGAACCTTTTCCAACAGCTTTCCCACCACAAACGTAAAGCTCACTGGTCTATAATTACCCGGACTATCCCTACTACCTTTTTTGAACAAGGGGACAACATTCACCTCCCTCCAATCCTCTGGTACCATTCCTGTGGACAACGAGGACATAAAGATCCTAGCCAGAGGCTCAGCAATCTCCTCCCTCGCCTCGTGGAGCAGCCTGGGTAATATTCCGTCCCCAGGGACATATCCGTCCTAATGTATTTTAACAACTCCAACACCCCCTCTCCCTTAATATCAACATGCTCCAGAACATCAACCTCACTCATATTGTCTTCACCATCATCAAGTTCCCTCTTATTGGTGATTACCGAAGTATTCATTGAGGAACTCGCTCACTTCCACAGCCTGCAGGCACATCTTCCCACCTTTCTCTCTAATCGGTCCTACCTTCACTCCTGTCATCCTTTTTTTCTTCACATAATTGAAGAATGCCTTGGGGGTTTCCTTTACCCTACTCGCCAAGGCCCTCTCATGCCCCCTTCTTGCTCTTCTCAACCCCTTCTTAAGCTCCTTTCTTGCTTCCCTATATTCAATAGACCCATCTGATCCTTGCTTCCTAAACCTCATGTCTGCTGCCTTCTTCCTCCTGACTAGATTTTCCACCTCACTTGTCACCCATGGTTCCTTCACCCTACCATTCTTTGTCTTCCTCACCGGGACAAATTTATCCCTAACATCCTGCAAGAGATCTCTAAACATTGACCACATGTCCATAGTGCATTTCCCTGTAACAACATCATCCCAATTCACACCTGCAAGTTCTAGTCTTATCACCTCATAATTTGCCCTTCCCCAATTAAAAATGTTCCTGTGCTCTCTGATTCTATGCTTTTCCATGATAATGCTAAAGGCCAGGGAGTTACTTGAAGGTGTGCGAGTGATTGAAGGAGCAGCGAGAACGAGTATAAACCAATAAAAGAAGCACTTCCCAAATCAAAATCCAGGGAGGTAGAGGAGCATACAGAGTAGGCTGAACCGAAGAGAGGTTGGCTTACAACAAATACTGAGAGCTCCACAGGGGGAAGAATTGGGCCAACGAGAAACTGAAGACATTGCCATTGTGTGGAGGCAGGAGATGTGTACTGTTCGAAGTCAGGGGCTCCCAACCTTTCTTATGCTATGGAGGCTTCCCATTGAGAGGTCCGTGGACCCCAGGTTGGGAACTGCTGTTCTAAGTGAAGATTTGACATCTACCTTTGCAGAAGTTAATGGCAATACCAACACCACCCTATCTCTATCTCCCATAGTTTTATATACTTTAGTCATGTTTCGCTCTTAGGTCCTAAATCCCCCACCACCAGGTTCAAGAACAACTACTTTCCTTAAAATATTCAGTTATCGACCCAACTGGTTTAAACCCTAACCACTATGAGCGCTTTGCTCTCAATCTGAGCTTTATTTTATTCTAGTTGTGCTTCCTTGTAAAAAACTGTATGATTGATGTTTTTCTTGTGAATACAGCTCATCTGATGCCACGTGTCTGTGATGCTGCAGCAAGCGTTTCATTGCACCTGTGTTCACACATGTACTTGTGTGTGTGAGACAGTGAACTCGACTCTGACTTTGATGCTCTATCTGAATGTTCTGGGCATGCGCAGGATGTTCCGCTACGGTGGCGTGCAGCCCTGTCCTCTCGTTCCAGGTGGAGAAAGTCCTGAGTAGGGGCCCCTTTGAGCAGAGATCCATCAGGCAATGGTTGGCCAGAATGTGTTTGGAGTCCTGAGAAGAGGAAGGTAATGTTCCAGCTGGGATGTAGCCTGAATGGTGGTGAAGCAGCTGATCTTTGTGCCTCTTCATCACTTTTACTCAAGAATTGATTTTGTTTTATTGACTCTCATCTTATTTCTTAAGTAGTTAAATGCGAATATGACTCTATAACCATTTTGGACCATGCTCCACTTAAGCTTTCTATTAAATTATTGGCCAATGCTCATAACAATAGACAATGGCGTTTTAATTCGCTGTTGCTTCAGGACTTGGATTTTGTTAACTTCATGAATGAACAGATTGATCTTTTTTCACAATTAACAGTACAGAGGATATATCCGTGAACACCGTTTGGGATTCCTTCAAAGCTTATATTCGTGGCCAGGTTATTTCGTACTCTGCTGCTTTGAGGAAAAGGTTGAAGAAGGAAGAGCTGGTTCTTGTGGACAAGATTAAGGAAATAGATAAGAAATATGCTACAGCTCCTTCTGAGAAGCTGTATAAACAAAGAACTGAACTTCAAATGGAACACAGTTCATTACTTTCGTCCTCTATTGCAAACCAATTCATGAAGACAAGAAGTGAATTTTATATACACAGTGACAAAGTTGGTAAACTGTTGCCTAATCAGTTGAAGACTAACTCTATTAAACTTCAAATTAATCAGATTTATAATCAAAAAGATCAACTGACGTTTGATCAAGCTGAGATTAATCAATCCTTCTTTGATTTTTATTCCTCATTATATCAATCAGAATCTCCACAAGATTCTAAACATGTGTGACTTTTTAGATAACCTAGACTTCCCTAAGATATCACACGATATATGTTCTATGTTAGAAACTTCCTTCACTACTGATGAGATTAAGAATGCTATCAGAAAGGTATAACGGCTACTATTTATAATACTATCATGAAATTTAGGAAAGCTCCATTCGACAAGATTAGGACTGACTGGGAAAGGGAATTGGGTCTTGCTATCCCGGCTGAGGACTGGACCTATATTTTGCAACTTCTTAATACTTCCTCTATCTGTTCCAAACACTCTTTAATTCAATTTAAAGTTGTCCATAGAACACATATCTCTAAAGATAAATTAGCTCGTTATTACCCTCATATTAACCCTCTTTGCGATAGATGTCATGGGGAGATAGCCTCCTTGACCCACATGTTTTGGTCTTGTCCTACTTTGGAAACTTTTTGAAAAGACATTTTTAATATTATCCCAAAGGTTCTGAATAGTGATATTTGTCCCCATCCTATTACTGCTATCTTTGAATTACCTAAAACTTCTAATAATTTACCTCCTTCAGCACGTACAATGATTGCATTTCTTACTTTAATGGCAAAAAGATGTATTCTACAACATTGGAAGGAGATTAATGCCCCAACTACGTTTTTTTTTTGGTTCTCTCAAATGATACTGTGTCTAAATTTGGAAAAAATCAGAAGTAATCTTTATGATACATCAGTTAAATTTGAACAGACCTGGAGATCATTTATTCAATATTTTCATTTAATGTAACTATTTTTTTCTCTCTGACCATGTATACATTCCCTTCGTGGATTTTATCTGTCGGGTTTGAGGACGCGATTGTTTAATTGTTTAAAGTCCAGTATATACCTAGTTAGCCCATTGCTTTGCTTTGTTACGTTAGTTGCACGGTAGGTTTTCTTTCTGTTTTTTTTTGTTCTGTTGGTATATATGAAAAATTAGTATGCAATTATATTTCCTTGTTATTCTATAATTAACATACGTTGTTTGTATTGTTTTCTTTTGTATTAATATTACTTTTATATTTATATCCTAACAATGTATTGGTTGCTATATGTTTCACTCTTTGTGTACTAATTCACTAAAAAGATTTAAAAAGCAAGGAAGACCTTTGTGCCTCTTCCTCATCCCGGGCCTTTCCGATGTTATCATCTCTCCCGGCCACCTGTGCGTAGGAGCCCGCCCTTTTCGGTCAGGCCCTGTACAGGTGGTCCGCCTGCCCGCAGAGGTGGCAGGACTTGGCCTCCGTGTCCCTCTACCTTGCAGTTTCTGCACACCACAGCCTTACACTGGGCTGCGATGGCCTCCGCCTTACCGCAGTTCCGGCACACCTTAGGTTGCCCGGCATAAACCAGGAAGCACCGGTTCCCTCCTATTGCGGACACTGAGGATGGATGGATGACACAGCCGCTGGTGTCCACCCTCGGCTTCACCCTGACCTGCCTTTTACTTGTCCATACTCCCAGACTGTCGTTGGCGTTCTCACACTTGCCCACGCTCTCCACATATCGCGCTGGGAATGTGAGGATGCCAACGACCGGTACATAGGGGTTAAACATTTGTAGCAGAACCGTTCTCTCTTGCTGCGTTACGTCGGCTAGAGGGGCTGCGCTGTTAGTAGCGACAGCGGCGCCTCGCTCCCCTTCTCACTGAAGCAGTCACGTAACTTCTGCCACCCTGGGGCATGCCCGAAGGTGACGTCGTAGTAACCGGTGAAATCCTGGACGCTGTAAAGACCGTCCAACTTGAAGCCACGGCAATCCGGTAGCACCTTGCGAATGAAGGTCTCCCTACTGAAACCGTTGCCTTCTTTCAAATCTCGAACGCTCAGTCTGACCGTCTTCTTGACCCCAGCCCCACGAATCGAAGCGCTGGTCTCTCCAGCCTTCCTCTTCTCTGATGCGTTCGTCTCTCCAGCCATCCTTTCCTCCATCGCCGCTGCACAGGGGGAAAAGGACCAGATTTCGGGGCCAATGCCCTCCACACTCCATCCCGTGTCAGCCCGAGGCCGCTCCCCTGCCAACGCTCTCTGTGTGCTGAAATGACCACCGGCGATCAGAGCGTTCCGGTAAAGAACGCTTGATCTTAGCTCTTCATCACCGTCTCTCCCCTGCCAGGTTAGCTCCTGGAAGTTTTCCTCTCGGCGCCGGACATCACGTGTCAGAACGGATATCCAGAAACAAACTATACAGAGCGATATGACAGGGAACCAGTCTCCATCATCAGGGTCAACACCCCCCTCCCTTAGATTACATCTACACATGTTGGGAGACCGCCGGACGTGGAGCCAGAGTCCGAAGGGCAGCGACGATCGGGGGAAGTCGCCGTTGAACGATCGACTTATCAGTGAGTTCCAACTTTGCGCAACAGACTGTTTAATAAGATTGGGCCCTTGTTTTTTTTTTCGTTTCTTTACTGACCATATAGTCTTGGCGGAAAAGGATCTTGGCGATTGTAGGGATGACTTGTAGTGGACTGAAAAGCTTGAGAATGCAGGTATTATGAAAGAGGATGTGCTGGAGCTTTAGGAAAGCATCAAGTTGAATAAGTCACTGGGACCAGACGGGATGTACCCCAGGCTACTGTGGGAAGCAAGCGAGGAGATTGCTGAACCTCTGGCAATTATCTTTGCATCATCAATGAGGACAGGAGAGGCTCCGGAGGATTGGAGAGTAGCGGGTGTTGTTCCCTTATTCAAGAAAGGAAGTAGAGATATCCCAGGAAATTATAGGCCAGTGAGTCTTAATTCAGTGGTTGGTAAGTTGATGGAGAAGACCCTGAGAGGCAGGGTTTGTGAACGTTTGGAGAGGCATAATATGATTAGAAATAGTCAGCATGGCTTTGTCAAAGGCAGGTCGTGCCCTACATACTGACTGAATTTTCTGAGGATGTGACTAAGCACATTGAAAAAGGTAGAGCCATAGTTGTAGTGTACATGGATTTTAGCAAGCCATTTGATAAGATACCCCATGCAAGGCTTATTGAAAAAGTAAGGAGGCATGGGATCCAAGGGGACGTTGCTTTGTGGATTCAGAATTCGCTTTCCCACAGAAGGCAGAGTGGTTGTAAATGGGTCATATTCTGCGTGAAGGCCGGTGACCAGTGGTGTGCCTTAGGGATCTGTTCTGGGACCCCTACTCTTTGTGATTTTTATAAATGACCTGGATGAGGAAGTGGATGGGTGGGTTAGTAAATTTGCTGATGACACAAAGGTTGGGTGTGTTGTGGACAGTGTGGATGGCTGTCAGAGGTTAAAGTGGGACATTGTTAGGATGCAAAGCTGGGCTGAGAAACGGCAGATGGCGTTCAACCCAGCTAAGTGTGAGGTGGTTCATTTTGGTAGGTCAAATATGTTGGCAGAATATAGTATTAATGATGACTCTTGGCGGTGTGGAGGATCAGATGGGTCTTGGGGTCTGAGTCCATAGGACACTCAAAGCTGCTACGCAGGTTGACTCTATGGTTACGAAGGCATACAGTGCATTGGCCTTCATCAATCGTGGGATTGAGTTTAAGAGCCGAGAGGTAATGTTGCAGCTCCTTAGGACCCTGGTCAGACCCCACTTGGAGTACTGCGCTCAATTCTGGTCGCCTCACTATAGAAGGATGTGGAAACCATAGAAAGAGTGCAGAGGAGATTTACAAGGATGTTGCCTGGATTAGAGGGCATGCCTTGTGAGAATAGATTGAGTGAATTCAGCCCTTTCTCCTTGGAGCAACAGAGGATGAGAGGTGGCTGATAGAGGTGTATAAGATAATCAGAAGCATTGATTGTGTGGATAGTCAGAGGCTTTTCCCCAGGGCTGAACTGGCTAGCACGAGAGGGCGTAGTTTTAAGGTGCTTGGAAGTAGGTACAGAGGAGATGTCAGGGGTAAGTTTTTCTATGCAGAGAGTGGTGAGTGCATGGAATGGGCTGCCAGCGGTGGTGGTGGAGGCGGAAACAAAACGGTCTCTTAAGAGACTCCTGGGTAGGAACATGGAGCCTAGAAAAATGGAGAACTATGGGTAACCCGAGGTAATTTCTAAGGTAGGGACATGCTCGGCACAGCTTTGTGGGCCAAAGGGCCTGTATTGTGCTGTAGATTTTCTTTGTTTCTATGTGTCAATGTTCCCACTGCTATCTCTCCCTCCCTCAACCATACAGGTAAAATATCATCAACACGTTATCTACTGGGGAGGCAAAAGAACTGATGCAACATTACAGTAGTTTGCAAGCTTTAAATATATTTAATTCATTTTGGAAAGAGATACATTTACAAAAAGTAGGAAGTTAAGGACTAAAATTTCCACTCAGTAGATTAGTAAGTTATAAAATGATTTCTTCTCCGATTTAAGCGGCGTCGTATCATGTCCAAGACGGAAGAGGCTGGAGCGCAAGTGGACAGGGGCATCAGTGCACTGTAGAGGCGTTGAATTGCCTAGAAACGGCTGAAGCGGTTTTTCTGCAGATCATTGCCAACGTGGACTGTTACCGCCTGCAAGATGAAAAGTGAAAGTTTACTTTGAACTTGGAACTTTAAAAACTTTTCTATCAAAATATGTACAGTACTGTGCCAAATTCTTAGGGACAGACACACAACGCACAAACATATATATAAATAGCGTGCCAAAGACTTTTGCACAGTGTAGTGATTTTATGGATTACACCGTACTGCTGCAAAAAAAATACAAATTTCATTATGTATGTGAGTGATGATCAACCTAATTCTGATGTGGGTCTCTATTGTGGACTGGGAGAGGGGGGATCATGGTTGGGAATAGGGAGGGGAGAGGCAGTGAGTGGGAAGCACCAGAGAGACATCTGTAATGATCAATAAACCAATTGTTTGGAATCAAATGGCCTTGCCTGGTGTCTTAGGGCTGGGTGTGTCTGCAACCACGCTATCCAAGTGCATTGGCACCCCTCCTCTGCCACCTGTCCCACACCCCTCCCGCGGTGCTCCACCCTCGCCATTCCCAACATTCTTTGCTCCTGCCAGATTTACAAGCTCGCTCTCCGCTCCATGTTGACAAATACAGCGCTGTGTGCAAAAGTCTCAGGCACCCTAGCTAGATAGATATGTAATGCTCGGCTCGATCAACTCACGTCCGTCTAGGGGAACTGCCGTAGGCCCTACCAAACTGTGTACTCACGTTTGCGTAGACGCTACGTAATGCACCCCGATACAAGCCCACACTGTAAAATATCAGACAGTTAAGTTACACTTTATAACTCTTTTTGGTGGTGTGGTTAGTGGACACAAAAAAAAACAAAGGTGCCACTCAGTAAATGTGTCAGTTTTGTGCACCAAATTAAGTCGTTGGAGCTCACACCTCCCCGATCCGTCCACGAACGACCTCCGAACCTCCAACAACCTTCGAACCGTCGAATTCCGGTATCCGCTGTTCCGGAACCGCCGACCGCTCCCGCACTCGTCCGTCCTCTTCACTCCCCTTGAGCAGGTACGCAAATTGGGTGTGACATATATATGTGAACAGGGCTTCTTATAATGTCAGGCACTGAACCAAGATGAAAGAAATACATGAATTCCCCAGCTCCACAGAAATATAGTGATAGTTACGACATGAACAAGACTATAGCCTATCACTACACTTCAGTGTATAACTGGTACAATAAAACATATCATACTTAATTTAATAATATGACAAAGTATTGCATGGTTGTACTCACTAATTATCATAAAATATAATTATCAAGCAAGTAAAGTAACGTTGTTTGCTTAGAAGCCATAGGGTTGTTAGTGAGAAAAATTTACCTTTGTATTGGCGAGCACCACAGATGTAGCCTGACTTCTACGGCTGAGTCAGAGCAGACAGCAGGGCCCGCAGTGCTGAGCAGTGCTCCTAAGCAGGTATCAAAAGAACAGAAATAAAGCAAATAAGTTTTTTACACTTTCAGCCATCTAAATTGGAACCAAGTAATCAAGTATGAAACAAGAACGTCTGATGAACGATTGGTTAAGCCACGAATATTGGTGAATATTAGTATCAAAAGCCGTAGGTTGGCAACTCTGCCTCGTACCGTTTCTCTCGCAGAAATGGTTGGACAGGAAGTGTACCTGTGTGTGTGGATACCCACAATATCCTCACACATCGGGTATTACATGGTTAGACCAATACAAATCCTGTTTAGTCTTTAAGTATATAAAAAGTGAAAGAAGCTTGAATCTTTACAGAAATTATAATTGTATCTGTATGAATAGAAAATATTGCATTTTGTAAGTGAAAAATGTTAACGGGGAGGACAGCAACCACTTGAGAGGTTTGGAAATGTATTTCGTCTCATTCATTGCTCACTACTCTTTTTCCTATCAACACAAAGATAAAAAGAGCCTCTTTCCAATCAACTATAGCGGCCACTGTTAAATTCCCCGCTTGTATATTTTGACATTTTTTACAGAGGTGCCGGAGTGGCACTCTGGTGAGATCCGGCAGCAGTGCACCCCTGGCTGAGGGGTAATAACTGTTCCTGACCCTGGTGGTGTAGGTCCTGAGGCTCCTGTACCTCCTTTCTGATGGTTGAGGGGTAATAACTGTTCCTGAACCCGGTGGTGTGGGTCTTGAGACTCATGTACCTCCTTCCTGATGGTTGTGGGGTAATAACTGTTCCTGACCCAGGTGGTGTGAGTCCTGAGGCTCCTGTACCTTCACCCTGATGGTTGAGTGGTAATAACTATTCCTGAACCTGGTGGCACTGAAGGCATTACGCTGACTGCGGTGCTTTACAGACACTTAGATAGGCTGACAGATGATGGAAAATGGCAGGCTGTGCAGGAGGGGAGGGTTAGGTTGATTGATTCATTGATTGAGAGACGGCACAGAATTGACCCTGCCAGCCCTTTGAGCCTCACCGCCCAGCAATCTCCCGATTTAACCCCAGCCTAATCACGGGGCAATTTACAATGACCAATTAAACTACTGACCGGTACGTCTTTGGACGGTGGGAGGAAACCGGAGCACCCAGAGGAAACACCAGAGAAAATTTCTGGCGTTCACCTTTTTTTTTTTACCTGCCATGACTGTTGAGGTCCCTTTGTCTAATCCTGGGTTTGCTCCTGTCCTCGGTCACCCTCTCGGGATAGGCAGACGCGTTGGGAAACCTCTCGGCAACTTGATTCTGCTGGTGCTCGGGCGGGTTCCTGCAGTCGCGTTCCACGGCACTGTCCCATAACCAGCTCATGCAGCAGATCCTGTCTGGGGTATGAACTGAATACTTTAGCTATCGAAAAACATTCAAGCTTGTTTAGTGTCACTTTCAGTACCCAAGTGTCAAGGAGAATGAAATAATCGTAACTCTGGATGGGATGCAGGAGATAAATAAAACACACCAAGTCAAACACAAGAAAATCTGCAGATGCTGGAAATCCAAGGCAACACACACAAAGTGCCAGAAAAGCTCAGCAGGTCAGGCAGCATTTACAGAAAAGTGTAAACAGTTGACGCATTAGGCTGAGACCCTTCATCAGGACTGGAAAGGAAGGGAGAAGACGTTGAGGGTGGGGGAGAAGAGGAAGAAGTACGAGGTTGTAGGTGATAGGTGAGACCGGAAGAAGGGGTGGGGTGAAGTAAATAGCTGGGAAGTCGATTGGTGGAAGTGATGAAGGGCTGGGGAAGGGGGAATCTGATAGGAGAGGACAGAAGGCCATGGAAGAAGGGGACGACGGTGGAGCACCAGAGGGAGGTGATGGGCAGGCAAGGAGATAAGGTGAGAGAAAGAAATGAGAATGGGGAATGGTGAAGAAGAAAACTAGAAGTTCGACAAATCGATGCTTAACTCATTACTAAGATAAGCTCCATAAGATAAAGAACACAATAATAATAATAATAAAAACACAATAAATATAAATACATAAGATAGCTTATATACATGGATTGATTGTACGTGCATAAGGTGACTCTAGGCACAGGAGTGTCTCAAAATCACAATCAGCTTTAATACCATCAGTATATCCCATGAAATTTGTCGTTGTGCGGCAGCAGTACCTTGCAATAGAAAATAAAAACTGTGAATTACAGTAAATATATAAAAAATTAAACAATTAAATAAGTCTTGCAAAAAGACAAAAAGAAAATAGTGAATTAGTGTTCACAGGTTCAATGTCCATTCAGAAATCTGATGACGGGGGAGAGGCTGTTCCTGAATCACTGAGTGTCTGTACAGAAGGTGACACTGACAGGAAATGATCAGGTAGTGGTGGTTGGGGGTGTGGGTTAGTCACTGTTTCTGAGTCTGCTGGTCCAGGCGTGGATGCTATGCAGCCTCCTACCCGATGGGAGAGGGACAAACAGTCCGTGAGCAGGGTGGGTGGGATCCTGACGTTACTGGCTCTTTCCCGGCCCTTGATGCTGGGTAAGCTCCTGGACCGGCTTCACTCACCCCCCGGTGGCTCGTGGGTGTGGACCCACTTCTGGGGATCCTGCGTTCTGATGTTTGATGTTCTGAGCGTTACTCGTTTGTTGTTTCTGTTGTTTGCGTGACTTTGCACGTCTGATGGTCTTGTTTCGTGGGTTGCTTTCTTTAAGTGGGTTCTCTGACATTTCTTTGTTTTGTGGCTGCCTGCAAGAAGATGAGCCTCGAGGCTGTGCGCCGTAAGCATACTTTGATAATTACTGTACTTTGTACTTTGAACTTGGAATACATCCTTGATGGCTGGTAGTCTGGTGCTGGTGACGCGTTGGGCACTTAATTGTTTCCTGAAACACTTAATTCAACAACTAATAATTCAGTTTTACTCAGCCCACAAGGCTGTAATAAAATCTAGCACACATTCAGAATTTTAAAAAAATGTTCCTACACAAGGTTTATTAGCCACTTTGTTCGGTACACCGCCTCGTAAATGCAAATATCGAACCAGCCAATCATGTGGCAGCAGCTCAGTGCATGAAAGCATGCAGACATGGTCAAGAGGTTCAGTTGTTGCTCAGTCTAAGCATCAGAATGGGGGAAGAAATGTGATCTAAGTGACTCTGACCGTGGAATGATTGTTAGTGCCATACAGGGTGGTTTGAGTATTTCAGAAACTGCTGATCTCCTGGGGATTTTCAAGCACAACAGTCTCTAGAGTTTATAGAGAATGGTGTGAAAAACTAAAAAAACATCCCGTGTGCAGCAGTTCTGTGGGTGAAAACACTTTGTTAATGAGAGAGGTCAGAGGAGAATGGCCAGACTCTTAGGCACTCTAGCTCACGCTCTCTCTCTCGATATATATAGACTTTTGCACTGTACTGCACACGTATAAATGAACTTGAATCTTGAACCTTGAGAACAGCTGACAATCTCTCTAGCTATCCATCCCATAGGATGATGACGTTACTTTCAGTCAGTTAGTGGGGTTTGATATGTGCATCCTGGAGTGACTGTACAGGCCGATCCTTGACGGGCACTGCTTGCCACATGCTTGGCAGGTGAGGCCTGGAGGGACAGCAGGGGCAGAAGCTCTGTTGTGGCGCTTCCTGTGCCTTTCCTCTGTTGCCTCGTTGAGCTTGTTCTCAGCAGCATCCACACCTTTTCTGATGGCGTCCCTCCACTGTGAGCAATCTTGAGCCAGATCTTCCCATGTTGATGGGGCAATGTCAGCTTTCTTGAGGCTCCTGTGCAGAACCTCCCTGTACCGTAGTCGCTGGCCTCCTCATTTTTGGGTGCTACTGGACAGTTAGCCGTACAAGATGTCCTTGGGCAGTCTTCCGTCAGGCATTCTGACAACATGTCTTGCCCAGTGCAGTTGGGCTGACATCACCAAGGTTGAAACTGCTGGCATTCCGGCTCGAGAGAGGACCTCGGTATTGGAGACCTTGTCTCGCCGGGTGATCTTCATCAGAGAACGTAGGTGACGCTGCTGCAGTTGGTCAAGCTGGCGTAAGTGTCTCTGACATGGGCACCATGTCTCACATCCGTTATAACAAGGTTGATATGGCAACGGCCCTGTGTACCTTGCACTTGGTGGCCAACCTGATGTTCTGTGACCAAACTCGATCTTTCAGCTGACCGAAGGCAAAGCAGGCTTTTCTGGTTCTTGACTCAGTCTCTACATCCAGAGAAGCTGAGGATGTGATTATGCTTCCCAGGTAGCAAAACTTGTTGAGAGCATTGAGACAAGTGTCATCAATGAGTTCAGTTGGTTCTTCGTAGCTTCAGCCAGGAGCTGGTTGGTACAAAACTTCCATCTTTTTCAGGCTGATTGTCAGTCTGAAGCTTTTGGCTGCACTGGTGATCTCCTGTAAGTCTTCGAGAGCGTGGGCAACCAGTGCACAGTCATTAGCAAACTGTAGCTCATGCACCACAATGTCCCTGCCTTTTGATTTTGCTCTCAATCTTGCGAGGTTGGGGAGCCCGCCATCAGCCCTTGTTTGTAGGAAGACCCCTGACTTCAGGTCTGATGTGGCATCCTAAAGAACAGCAGCGAAGAATGGTCCAAACAGAGTAGGAGCCAGAACACAACCCTGTTTTACGCCGTTGCTGATGGATAATGGGTTTGACAACTCACCACACATGTTGATGCGGCCTTCCATGCCTTTGGGGAACCGACCGATGATGTTGGTTAGGTATGGGGGGGGGGGGCAACCGAATTTTGGTAGGAGTTTCCACAGCTGACAATACTCTGAATGTGGTCTGAAGGTTATGTTTCCCTTACTTCGAGGTTCAAAGTTCAAAGTAAATCTATTTTTGAAGTACATATACGCCACCATATACTACCCTGAGATGAACTTTCTTGCGGGCATTCACAGTAGGACAACGAACTGCAGCAGAATCAATGAAAATCTGCACACAAAGACTGACAAGCAACCAATGTGCAAAAAAAACCAGACAGATAAATAAATAGTACCGAGAACACAAACTGCAGAGTCCCTGAAAGTGAGAAACCTCATGTTTTGAGTTAATTAATTAACTTATTTGATGTTATTAACATACAGTGTGGAGTAAACCCTTCCGCTGTGCCACCCAGCAATCCCCCGATTTAATCCCAGCCCAATCACAGGACAGTTTTACAACCACCAATCAACCTACCAACTGGTAGGTCTTTAGGCTGTGGGAGGAAACCAGAGCACCCGGAGGAAACCCTCGCGGTCATGGGGAGAACATACAAATTCTCTACGGGCAACGGCTGAAATTGAACTGGGGTCACCAGTACTGTAAAGTATTGCGCTAACCACTACGCTGCAGTGTTGCCCCATGGAATCCTCATGCAAATCTAGCAGAGTTTGAGCAGTTTTGTAAAGAAGGAAGGGGAAGGGGAAAAATTGCAGTGTCCAGATGTGCAAAGCTGATGGAGACCTGTCCACACAGACTCAAGGCTATAATTGCTGCCAAAGGTGCATCTATTAAATAGTGACTTGAAGGGGAAAAATACTTAGGTAGTCAATTGTTTTGTGTTTAATAATTCTAATTAATTTAGAGCACTTTGTAGAGATCTGTTTTCACTTGGTCACAAAAGAGATCTTCTCTGTTGATCAGTGTCAAAGCAGCCAAATTAAATCCAATATGATTCAGTGTTGTAAAACAACAAAACATGAAAACCTCCAAAAGGGACGAATGCTTTTTTAGAGGCACTGTACACACAATCGCTGACAAGCAACCAATGGGCAAGAGAAGACAAACTGTGCAAATACAAAGACTAAACAAGTAATACTGAGAACACAAACTGTGGAGTCCCTGCAAGTGAGGAAACCCAGATTTCGAGTTTAGAAGGCTAAAAGGTTGTATTTCACTTACTGTAACCCCAGCAGTTGCAACAGGAATCACGCTGATCCCGAGGTGCATTTGAAATCTCCTCAGTGACATTAACGTGCCCTGCAGCATCAGTCTGTCCGGAACAATTCACATTGCTTGCCAGGCCCACTTGGCTGCGGTTGCGTTTCAGGACCTTAGACAACTTCTTGATGGCCTTCGAGGCGGCATGCGGGTTGCCCGTTGCGCTCAGCATCTCTCTAGCGGCCTTTTGCCCCCCCTGGGGGAGCGCCTGGGCCTCGGGGCCACCTTGGCTCCTGGGCTGACTCTGGACCTCAGGGAGGAATTGCCTCGAGCTCCCATTCTGCTCTGTGCTTTCGGCCGGCAGCGTGCTGCACGCGTCCGCTGGTTCGGTTTCCTCCCCAACAACTGTGCTCTTCTGGTCAAGCTCCTCGAAGATCTCCGACTGGGTATTCTGAAGAAAACAGAAATATAGATGAAAGGTTTAGAACACAGAATGTTGCAGGCCATTCAGCCCACAATGTTGTGCTGACCTCATAACCTATTCGTAGATAGACCATAAATCTTAGCAACAGAATTAGGCCACTTAGCCCTCCGAGTCTGCTCCACCATTCCTTCATGGCTGATTTATTGTCCATCTCAACCCCAGCCTTCTGCCTTCTCCCCGTAACCTCTGACACACTTACTAATCAAGAGCCTCTTAACCTTCATTGTAAGTACACCCAACGACTTGGCCTCCACAGCCGTCTGTGGCGATGAATTCCACAGATTCACCACCCTCTGGCTAAAGAAATTCCTCCTCATCTCCGTTCTAAAGGGACGTCCTTCTATTCCATCATGGCTGATTTATAACCTCAACCACATTCTCCTGCCTTCTTGCCATAACCTTGGATGCCCTGACTAATCAAGAGCCTATCAAACTCTGGTTTTAAATATCCCCAATGACTTGGCCTCCACAGCCGCCTGTGGCGATGAATTCCAGATTCACCACCCTCTGGCTCAAGAAATTCTTCCCCATCTCTATTCTAAAGTGACGAACCTCATTTCTGAGGCTGCACTGTCTGGTTCTCCACTCTCCCACTTTCAAAAACATCCTCTCCACGTCCGCTCTGTATAGACATTTCAGTCTAACCTGACTGAGATATTTTAAAGAAAAGGCACGGTGTTGGATCAGTTTAATGTTCTCGGGAAATAATTGCAAGGGACCCATTAGTATCTGTTCAAAACTCGGACAGTTTCTTTCAGGATGGGCAATGCAGTAACTGCATTTGCCACCTGGAAACATGAGGGGAAACTTTTTCACTCAGAGGGTGGGGAGAGTTTGGAACAAGCTGCCAGCATAAGTGGTGCGTGCGAGCTCGGTTTCCACATTTAACAGAAGTTTGGATAGGTACATGGATGGTAGGGGATATGGATGGCAATGGTCTCGGTGCAGGTCGATGGGAATAGACGGTTTAAAATGGCTCGGCATGGACTAGATAGGCTGAAGGGCCTGCTTCTCTGCCGTATTTTTCTATGACTCTCCGACGCCGCAGGAATCTTCTACCTTGTGGGAATGGAGCTTTCCCAACTGCTTTCACTCCCACCACCCCACCACCTGGGCATGGGGTTAAAAACCCAGAGCTGCAGAAACCCCAGCAGAAGCTCCATCCCTGGGAGAGGAAGGATCTGCCAAGAAGATGGGCCACACCTGGGAACAGGTTGAAAGACTCCCAGGATGGAGGACTCTGGCGAGCTGCTGTCAAAGGCCTGTGCCCCAGATGGCGTTAGTGGTTCTGTAACTTGGTGTTTGCTCCCCACACTGCATTCTCGATCCAGCCAAGCCACTACAATCAGGGGGCCGGTTCAGGCCGAGCAGTGATGGGACCACTGAACAGACTCTCTATACACTGACTGGCCTGATCTCAAATAATAACAAGGCAGCCCACAGAGAAGTGGTCATCACCCTGACACAGTGGTGTCAAGAAAACAACCTCTCCCTCAATGTCGCAAAAACAAAGGAGCTGGTTGTGCACTACAGGAGGAATGGGGACATCAATTGACATCAATGGATCTGGGGTTGAGAGGGTGAACAGCTTCAAGTTCCTCGGTATACACGTCACCGAGGACCTCACGTGGTCTGTACACATCAGCTGTGTGGTGAAAAAAGCACAGCAACGCCTCTTTCACCTCAGACAGTTGAAGAAATTCGGCATGAGTCCCCAGAAACTAAGAACTTTCTACAGGGGCACAACTGAGAGCATCCTGACTGGCTGCATCAGTGCCTGGTATGGGAACTGTACTTCCCTCAATCGCAAGACTCTGCAGAGAGTGGTGTGGACAGCCCAGCACATCTGTACTTGTGAACTTCCCATGATTCAGGACATTTACAAGGACAGGTGTGTACAAAGGGCCTGCAGGATCATTGGGGACCCAAGTCACCCCAACCACAAACTGTTCCAGTTGCTACCATCCGGGAAATGGTACCGCAGCATTAAAGCCAGGACCAACAGGTTCCAGGACAGCTTTTTCCAGCAGGCCATCAGACTGATTAATTCACGCTGACACAACCGTATTTCTGAGCTATATTGACTGTACTGTTGTATAAATTACTGGACATCCTATTTATTACAAATTACTACAATTTACAGATTGCACATTCAGACGGAGATGTAACATAAAGATTTTTACTCCTCGTGTATGTGAAAGACGTAAGAAATAATATTCAATTCAATCAAATTCAATTCGGCCTCTCACTGGGTCAGTGAGACGGGCTGGCAGCTGCTCTTGCCACACCTGTTCGCTCCCCTGTCGTAGTTCTTCCCGTGACCCTGTCCCGTGCACTATTTCTGTTCATTTCCATCTTACAGACCGTTCTCAGGAACTGAACCCTGTCTACTCCTGAGAGAGCCTGTAAACGCATGGAATCCTATAAGGGCCATAGAATGCATCCAGTCATTGGGTGGTGAATCTGTGAAATTTGTTACCACAAGACGGCTGCGGAGGCCAGGTCATTGGGTATATTTAAACCGAAGGTTGGCAGGTTCTCGATTAGTCAGGGCATCAAATGATATGGGGAGAAGGCAGGAGAACAGGGTTGAGAGAGATAGTAAATCAGCCACGATGGAATAGCAGAGCAGACTCAATGGGCCAAATGGCCTATTCTGCTCCTATGTCTTATGGTTTTACAGAGGCCAAAAAATGCATGAAGTCTGCTCCAGTTTCTAGTATTTTCTAAAATTTTGTCATTTTAAAATTAATTTTATAAGCGCAATGGTAGAGTATTTGAGTACAGATTAGCAGCCAAAGAGTCATTTAGTTCATAAATAGGCCTTTCAGCACATCCAGGCCATGCCAATTTATTAATCTGCCGAGTCCTGTCGTCCAGCACCTGGACTGTAGCCATCCCTACCCTCCCATCTATGGACCCATCCAAACTCCTCTTCAATATTGCAATCTAACCACAATTTACCACTTCTGCTGGCAGCTCATTCCACACTCTGAGTGAAGAAGATTACCCTCAGGTTCCCCTTGAACACTCACCTTTCACCCTTAACCTATGACCTCCAGTTCAGTGCCACCCAACCTCAGTGGGAAAAGCCTGCCTGCCTTTACACTATGGATACTTCTCATCATTTTGTATACCTCAATCAAGTCTCCCCTCCACCTCCAACGCCCCGGGGAATGAAGTCCCAAACAATTCAGCCTTTTCCTATAACTCAGGTCCTCAAGTCCCTGTAATCGTGGTTAGCATCAGGGCAAAGGGACCGATAGCTCTGTGACTATGACTTGGGCTTCCTGTTGACACAGGCCTTGGTCAATTCAAATTCTCAACTTGCCTATGTGTGATTGAGAACATAGATCATCGAACACCACAGCACAGTGCAGTCCTTTCACCCACGATGTTGTACCAACTTTTAACCTACTTTAAGATCAATCTAACCCTTCTCTCCTACTTAACCCTCTATTTTTCCATCATCATGTGCCCATCTAAGCATTTCCTGAATGCCCCTTATGTATCTGCCTTTAGCACCACCCATGACAGGGTGTTCCATGCACCCACTACTCTCTGCCTCTATCATCCCCTCGATATTTCCCTCCGATCGCCTTGAAATTATGCTTCCTGGCATTTGCCATTTCTGCCTGGGAAGAAAACTCTGGCTGTCCAATTGATCTGTGCTTCTTATCGTCTTATACACTTCCATCAAGTCACCCCTCATCCTTCTTTGCTCCAAAGAGAAAAGCCTCAGCTGGCTAAACCTATCTTCACGAGACATGCCCTCCAGTTCAGGCAGCATCCTGGTAAATCTCCTCTGCACCTTACCTAAAGCTTCCACATCCTTCCTGTAATGAGGTGACTGGAACTGAACACAATACTCCCAAGCGTAGTCTAACTAGGGTTTTGTTAGAGCTGCAACATTACCAGTAGAGGTGGGTATGGTGACTCGTGCTGCGCCAGGTCTTTGGCCTCTTTCAGAGCTTGGGGCTCCAGTGGCACCAGATCTTGAACCTGCTGCTGATCCCCGTCTTCGGCCTCTTGTTGGTCCAGGACTTGGGCCTGCTGTTGGAACTTTTGACCATTGGCCTCCGGTTGGTTCACTGCCTCACTCACAGCATTTCCCTCTTGTGCTTCAGCAGGGATCTCCGATGGAACCTCTGTCTGCTCCTGCTTCTGGCCTGATTCTTTCTGCTCTGCTTGGGATTGGTTCTGGAGCAGCGAGCAGTGTTCTGTGCCATCAGCCTTCTGTTCAGAAACCAGCTCTGGCTCAACATCTGCTCTGCCTGGAGACAATTCACAGCTGTGGCCCACATTCTTCTCCTCCCAGCTGCCTGCTCGCTGGCTTGGGCTGGAGACAATTCCTAGCACTTGGCTGGTCTGAAGAATACAGAGGAAAAAAAACTTTGAAAACAGCTGGCATTTTAAAACACTCAGTAAAAAACAATCTTGGTGGTCAGTGTCAGATGAACTTCCTGAACTTGTGACACTCAGAATACCACTCAGTTTCGCCTCAGACTCAGAGAGGCGTGCAGAAGAATCCTTGACAATGGCACCAGTGACAAGAACACGATGTAGTCAAAGAGTTATTTCCATGATATTACAGAATAACATGACACCAATAATGCCATTCCTGATACCGGAACAGGTCAGTGAGCAGCTGGCCCAGGGAGAGGGGACCATTTAACGTGGTGAGATGTGAGAAGCCCCAGTGCTACTGCCCTTTGAGACAGGTGAGAAAGGCAGATTTATTAGAAGCAATCAAATAATGGAGGGTGGGTCAAGAGAAACTGCTTTCAGCGGCAGGAGGGTCAATAACTGGAGGAAAGAGATTGAGGATAATTGTTAAGTTGCCATAAATCTCTTCACTTTGGCTACTGAGATTCCGGTTCCTGGATTTCCGCTCAGGCCTCTTGTTCAGTCTGGAATCAGCCTAGGCCTGGGTCAGAGGGGCAATGATGTAATTTCTTTTTAACATAGACAGTTGTGATTTAGAATTCACTGTAGCCTGGCCTACTGAGTTCCTCCAGCATTTTGTGTGAGCTATTTTAGATATTTCCCTGAAGGGTAAATGCCACAGGGGAGCTGGACTATAATGTGTGGTTAAAGGTGTAGCTGGGTGGTGGGGTGGAGATACATCTCTACCAAAGGAGGTGTAAGGTGATCCTTCCCTCCACTAGTCTGCAGGTCACCCTTGGGCAAGGAATAGCACCTGTTTAGCCCTCCCGATCAGGGTCACATGAAACCACGGAAGCAGGTGGTGGTTGGTTGTACGAACAGCCAGTGCATATCACAAGTCCTGGTTATACGACCACTGATGCCAGGCAGACAGTCTCTGAAGAGTATTGATAATGGCTAGGGTCACCCGTCTTGTAAAGACACTGGCCCAGAAGAGGTTTGCCATTGCCCACAGTGCCAAAGACCATGATTGCCCATATCATACGGCATGACACATAATGATGATGGTGAAAGGAGCAAGAAAGTAAAATATCCTTTAAACAGAGAGAGAGAGAGAGAGAGAGAGAGAGAGAGAGAGAGAGAGCGTGACATCACAGAATGCTACTGTACAGGGAGAGCTGGGGGGGGGTCACAGAACGTTAGCTGGAGTAATGTAGATAATGGCAAAGGTAAATGGAATTCTACACACAAAATACTGGAGAAACTCAGCAAGTCAGTCAGCATCTATGGAAATGAATAAACAGTTGACGTTTCTGGGCCAAGACCCTACATCAGGACTGGAAAGGGAAGGGGGAAGAAGCCAGAATAAAAAAGGTGGGGAGAAGGGAAGATTATGTGTGCAGCTAGGTGGGTGGGGGATCAGGATGAAGTAAGAAGCTGGAAGGTGATAGGTGGAAAAGGTAAAAGGGCTGGAGAAGGAGGAATCTGATAGGAGAGGACAGTGGACCACAGGAGAAAGGGAAGGAGGAGGGGTACCAGGGGAGGTGATAGGGAGATGTGGAAAAGAGGCCAGAATGGGGAATAGGAAGCAGGAGGGAAAAAATTACCGGTAGTTGGAAAAATAGTTCATGCCATCAATGAAAAGCTCTACACAAACGAAGCTTGTTTCCCACAGCCAGATTTCTTTGTCCTCAAAGAATTATAATTTACAAGGTTTTGGGGCAGATTTCACTACTACAGCAAACAGGTAAGAAAGGTCGCAGTGGTACAGGGGAGACAGTAGGCTTGGGACTCTTCAGTGTTATAGCCAGACACCAGGAAGCCAAGTTATCATGCCACCAGTACACCAGGTAATGATATCTCCAGCAAGAGGGCATCTAACTGCTTATCCCTGATATTCAATGACCCAACAGTTGTTTAAGACCCAACTATCAATGTCCTGGAGGGGCCAACATTGTCCAGAGTCTCAGCAGGACAGCCCACATAAATATGTGGTACCAGAGCAGATTGGATGTTGTGAACTCAATGAAGACCTTCCCATCTTCACCCTCTTCCCTTCCTAATTCCCCGTCTCCCATAGTCCACTCTCCTTTCCCATCAGATTCCTCCTCCTTCAGCCCTTTAACTCTTCCACCTCTACCAGGGGTTCCCAACCTTTTACTTGCCATGGACCAGTACAATTAAGCAAGGGGTCTCATAGTGAATGTGGAGAGGATGTTTCTTATGGTAGGGAGTCTAAGACCAGAGGACAAACTCACAATAGCGAGGTGTCCTTTTAGAGATGAATAGGAAGATGAGAAAGAAGTTCTTTAGCCAGAGAGTGGTGAATCTGTGGCATTTATTGCCACAGTCAGCTGTGAACGCCGAGTATTTTTGTATATTTAAGGCAGAGGTCGGTCAGGGCATGAAGGGATAAAGGGAGAAGGCAGGAGATTGGGGCTGAGAGGGAAAATGGATCAGCCATGATGAAATGCAGAGCAGACTAATGGCCTAATTCTGCTCCCATATCTTGTGGTTTTATGATATTGGGAACCCCTGACTTAAACCCTTCCAGCTTCTAACTTTATCCATCTTCCCCCTTACCTGGTCTCACCTATCACCTGCCAGCTTGTACTCCTTCCCTCCACGCTCCCACCACCTCCCAGTCTCATTCTGGCTTCTTCCCAGTTCCTTTCCAGTCCTGATGAGGGGGTCTTGGTTTGAAACATCGACTGTATTTCTCACTGGAGTTGATGCCTGACCTGCTGAGTTCCTCCAGCACTTGGTGTGTGTGTCGTGGGTTGGAAGCAAAATATGCTTGACCCTGATGGACTGCCAAAGGCTGAGAGAGACACAATCTCCACCTGCTGGCTGTTTATTAATACGTAAACCAATACAGGAAAAAAAGAATTGTAGTCAGCATAGAGCAGACATGATCACATTGCACGGCAGGGCAGGCTTCTGACAACCAAGTCCAGCTCCTGGCCTTCACGTCTGGCTGAGCTACTAAGACTGGCGGAACCGTATCTACTGACAGGAGAAGGCACCTAGGTGGGTTACTGATGCCTTAAAACCAGTTGCTTTGGGCTGATGCCAAACTGTCGATCTCTGCCATTCCTTTGCATTCATCAGCTACATGGAGAGAGCTAGCCTGCTGTGTAGGCAACAACTTGCTCTCTGTGTTGTACTTCCCTGGCTTGCACATCATGTAGACAGCTAGGACACAACATCCATGGTCCATTCCAACCAATGCAGAACCTCCAGGTCTAGCTCACTAACAGACTCCTTCAGCGGACTGGAGGACAGTCTCCATATGAAAGACCGGAAGAACTTAAGACATTGGAGCAGAGTTAGGCCTTTCAGCCTATCGAGTCTGCTCCGCTGTTTCATCATGGCTGATCTATTTCCCTCTCAAACCCATTTTCCCTTTAACCTTTGACGCCCTATCTAATCATTTGGTGATGCGTTGCCTGAGCTGCCTATTCAAACATCCAATATCAGTCCATCCTTTCTGAGATAAGGGGCCCAAAAATGCACACAAGACTCCAGGTGAGGCCTCACTACTGCCTTATAAAGCCTCAGCATTACATCCTTACATGCAGAAAGACTGGAATCCTCTCTCTCTCTCTCCCTCTCTCACGCTGACACCAAGCTGTCTGGCCAGGACAAACATCTGCCAACAGGTTTGGTTGCTATCTTGAAAGCCAGCTCCCGTTCCCAACCTCTGAACCAAAGCCCCGCTTGGGCTGAAGGCTAAAGCAGTGAAAAGACCCACTGGCGTGACCCTCAGACGTTCGTTCAAAGATATCCCTGCAGCTGAGGACAGGAGTCCTTTAATAGAACATACAACAGTATAGTACAGGAACAGGCCCTTCGGCCCTCAACGTTGTGCCAGACCAATTAAATTAGTAATCAAATAGCTAACTAAGCTCATCTCTCCTGTCTACACAATGTCCATATCGTCCCATCTTTCTCACATTCATGTGCCTATCTAAACGTCTCTTAAAAATCTCTAATGTATCTATCTCAGCCACCACCGCAGGCACCCACCACTCTCTGTGTAAAAGATCCGCTCTCACATCTCTGAAATTACCCTCAATCACCTCCTCCTCTACTTGGACTCCCCGCTCTGGTTCTCTGCCTGCTCTGGATCTTCTCATCTCGAATTGCCGACGGGACATCGACTTCATCACTCCTTCACTCCTCCACTGAATGCACTGCCCTCAACTCTCCCCGCACCAATCCCAACCTGACCAACAAACTGCCTCCAAAGCCAGTATATCCTTCCTCATGTATGGAGACCAGAACTGCATGTAGTACTCCAGGTGCAGCCTCACCAGTACCCTGTACAGTTGCAGCATAACCTTCCTGCTCTTCAATTCAGTCCCTCTAGTAATGAAGGCCAATACTGTATTCCACTTGCTTTCATGACAGCCTGCTGCACCTGCAAACCAACCTTTTGTGATTCATGTACAAGTATTCCCAAGTCCCTCAGCACAGCAGTATGCTGGAAATTTTTACCGTTTAAATAATAATCTGCTCTTCTATTTTTCCTTCCAAAGTGGATGACCTCGCATTTACCAACATTGTACTCCATCTGCCAGACCCTTGCCCACTCACCTAACCTATCTATACGTACCTCTCTGTATCTTCTGCACAATTTACTTTTCCACTCAGTTTGGTATCATCAGCAAACTTAGATACACTACACTCGATTCCCTCTTGGAGATCGTTAATATATATCGAGAACAGTTGCAGGCCCAGCACCGACCCATATGGCACCACCGCTCACCACTGATTGCCAACCAGAGTAACACCCATGTATCCCAACTCTGCTTTCTTTCAGTTAACCAATCCTGTATCCATGCTAATACATCACCCCAACTCTTTGCATCCTTATCTTATGGCTAAGTCTTTTATGCAGCACCTTATCAAACACCTTCCAGAAATCCAAGTAAATAACGTCCATCTGTTCCCCTGTACCCACTGCACTTGTTATATCCTGAAAGAACTCCAGTAAGTTTGTCAAACAGGATCTGCCTTTGCTGAATCCATGCTGCATCTGCCTGATGGATCCATTTCTTGCCAGATGTCTTGCTATCTCTTCTTTAATGATAGCTTCAAGCATTTTCCCAACTACAGATGTTAAACTTACTGATCTATAGTTACCTGCTTTTGCCTACATCATTTTGTGAACAGTGGCGTGACATTCGCCGTCTCCTCATCCACCAGAACCTGCCCACAATCCAGAGAATTTTAGTTTATTTTCTTTCCTTATTCCCTTTCTTTATTAGTTGCTTGATGGGTCTTTGTTGCTTTTTGAAATTTTTCCAGTCTTCCAGTTTCCCACTACTCTTGGAGGCTTTCTATTCACACACTTTTAGTTTGACACCTTCTTTAATTTCCTCAGTTATCCAAGACTGGCTCTCCCCACCCTTACTGTCCTTGCTTTTAACTGGAATATACTTTTGTTGAGCACTGTGACAAATCTCTTTGAAAGTCTTCCAATGCTCCTCAATAGTCCCACCATATAGCCTGTGTTCCCAGACTACTTTTGCACCCTCCATTTGTATGGGAAACTCAGTCATACTGTGATCACTCTTTCCAAGAGGATCCCTAACTACAAGATCACTAATTTTACCTTTCTCATTGCACAGGACCAGATCTAAGATAACACATTCTCTTGTAGGTTAAGTAACACGCTGTTCAAGAAAGCCATCACTTATGCGTTCTATGAAGTCCTCCACAAGACTGTCTCGACCAACTTGATTCACCCAATCTATGTGCAAGTTAGTCTCCCATGATAACTGCTGTTCCATTCTTACGTGTCTGAGATATTTCTGTTTATTGCCTGTGCCACTGTAAAGTTAATATTTGGGGGCTGATCGACAACTCCCACCAGTGATTATTTTTTCCCTTAGTGTTCCTAATCTCTACCTAGATGGACTCAACATTCTGCTCCTTAGATCTTATATCGTCTCTCACTGTCGCACTGATCTCATCCTTAGAGCGCTACCCCACCTCCCTTACCTTCCTGCCTATCAAACCATATAACCTGATATCCTTGGATATTTAATTCCCAATCTTGACAGCTGAGAGGTTGCTTTGAGCTGAGCTGTAAGTCATCTACAAGATGTCAGCTCAGTTGAAATCATCTACATCTCGGAGATTAAATCATCAGTCCCACCTAAGGCGACTTAGCACGTCAACCAAGAGAAACTCTTACAGGAGTGGAGGATGATGACGTCTGCAGTCCTTCTGGTGACTTTGGCTTCACCAAGATCAACAGGGTCGGATTCTTCTGCAACTGGGACTCTTCTTGCAGATTCTCTTCAGGGAACCCCAGTTCTTTGAGGAGCATTTCCTTCTGCTCCTGCCTCTGCTGAATTTCCCTGCGTATCTGCCTGGAGAGAGAGTGAGATTTTCAATACCAAGCCATTGTACCAATATTAACAATGCCCTCTCCCACCCCTTCAATGTTCCAACCGTCTGCCCAGTAGGGACAGCATGCTCGGCTGTTTCAGAGGGAGCAGTACCGGGGGCAAGAATCACCCGTCAGTCTAACATTTGGGGGTGGGGTGCTCTTTGACATAGGAACGGGAAGTGTACCTGACCTTGCACTCAACGTCAGTAAGACCAAAGAACTGATTGCAGACCTCAAAGGGTAAGACGAGGGAACACACATCAGTCCTCACAGAGGGATCAGAAGTGGAGAGAGTGAGCAATTTCATGTTCCTGGGTGTCAACATCTCTGAGGATATCGATGCAGTTACAAAGAAGGCATAACATCAGCTATATATCATGAGGAGGCTGAGGTGATTTAGTATGTCTGCAAAGACACTTGCAAATCTCTACAGATATACCATGGAGAGCATTCTAATCGGCTGCATCACCATCTGGTATGGTGGGGGAGTGGGCACTGCACAGGACCGAAAGGAGCTACAGAAAGTTGTGAACTCAGTCAGCTCCATCATGAGCACTAACCTCCCCAGCATCCAGGGCACCTTCAAGGAGCGATGCCTCAAAAAGACGGCCTCCACCATCAAGGACCCCCATCGCCCAGGGCATGCCCTCTTCTCACTGCAACCATCAGGGGGGAGGTACAGGAGCCTGAAGGCACAAACTCAACAATTCAGGAACAGCTCCTTCCCCTCAGCCATCAGGTTTCTGAATGGACACGAGCTCACTACTTTGCTCCCCCTCTTTTGGCACTACTTAATTAATTTAACTGTTATATATATACACAGTAATTCACAGTTTTGATTATTATGTATTACATTGTACTGCTACCACGTAACAACAAGTTTCACCACGTACGCCAGTGATATGAACCAAATTCTGATTCTGTTCCGTATCACCAGTGATGAATCACCACACTTGATCAGAATCAGGTTTCACATCATTGACATATATTGGGAAAGTTGTTGTGAAACTTGCGACATAAAAACACTGTAAGTTGCAATAGGAAACATACTAAAAATTAAACTGAATGAGTAGTGCAAAAAGACTGCAAGAAACAGTGAGGTGGTGTTCCTGGGCTCAATGTCCATTCTGAAATCCGGTGGCACAGGGGAAGAAGCTGTTCCTGAATCGTTGACTGTGGGTCTTCAGGCTCCTGTACCTCCTCCCTGATGGTAGCAATGAGAAGAGGGCATGTCCTGGGTGGTGGGGGTCCTTAATGATGGTAAGAATATATAGCTGTGGAGGGAGAGAACATAGAACCTGACAGCACAGTACAGGCCCTTCACCCCACGATGTGGTGCTAATCTTTAACCTACTTTAAGGTCAATTTAACCTTTCCCTTCCACAGAGCGCTCCATTCTTCTATCATCCATGTGCCCATCTAAGAGTCTCTTTAATGTCCCTAATGTATCTGCCTCTACCACCACCCCTGGCAGGGTGTTCCATGCACTCACTACTCTCTGTGTGAAGAATTTACCTCTGACATTCCCCCTATACTTTCCTCCAATTACCTTAAAATGATGCCCCCCTTCCCCATTAGCCACTTCCAACCTGGGAAAAAGTCTCTGACTGCCATTTGATCTATGCCTTTTTCATCTCTTTCATCAAGTCACCTCTCACCCTCCTTCGCTCCAAAGAGAAAAGCCCTAACTCGTTCACCCATTCCCATAAAGACATGCTCTCTGATCTGGGCAGCATCCTGGGAAACCTCCTCTGCACCTTTCCAATCATGAGGCAACCAGAACGCGACACAATTGTGTTGTGGGTAGTGGGGAAGTGGTGTGGGATTAGAAAGAGGGTGAAAGGATTGGGGAGGGATTATACAGGGGTAGTAGAGAATGTGGTTAAGACCATATGATGCAGATCAGAATTACGCCATTTGGCCCATCAAGTCTGCTCTGCCATTTCATCATGGCTGATCCATTTTCCTTCTCAGCCGCAATCTCCTACCTTCTCCCCTTATCGCTTCATGCCCCGACCAATCAAGAATCTATCAGCATCTGCTTTAAATATACCTAATGACTTGGCCTCCACAGCCACCTGTGGAGCAAATTCCATGGATTCACCACTCTCTGGCTAAAGAAATTCCTCCTCTCCTCCTTTCTAAGAGGACACTCCTCCGCCTCTGTTCTGAGGCTGTGTTCCCTGGTCCGAGACTCTCCCTCCATAGGAAGTATCTCTCACATCCACTCTTTCGAGGCCTTTCACCGTTTGACAGGTGATGGGACACTGGGTGGCTGTGGGACACTGAAGAGGGAGGGAGGAAGGGGGCAGGACTGGGAGGGGCAGTGTAAACCTGCCTGACATATTCTTCCCGAGCCTTGGAGTCAACCGTTTCCAAGAACTTCTCGTATTTCTCTGAAGTGGAGCTCGGGTAGATCCTTTTGAAGTTCCCCATGTTTTCATCTTCGTACTTTTCCACCTGTTCCACCCAGGTAGCCTGGTTGTTTCGTTTCTCGTCAGCTCTAATAGGAAAGCAAAGAGGAGGTGTCAGTTATTCCATTGAAAATCGATCTCTTGCCATAAGACCAGAAAACACAGGAGCAAAATGAGGCCATTCAGCCCATCGAGCCTGCTCCAGAATTCCATCACGGCTGAGATATTTTCCTTCTGCAGCCTTCTCTCCATAACCTTTGACTCCCCCCTTACTAAACAAGAACCTATCAATCTCCTCTTACCCAATGACTTGGCCTCCACAGCCATATTCTGCAATTATTTCCACAGATTCACCACCCCCGGCTGTAGAAATCCCTCCTTGTCTCTGTTCGAAAAGGACATTCTGGTATTCTCAGGCTGTGGCTTTAGATTCCCATACAGAAAGAAACGGTCTTTCTACATCCACTCTGCCTAGGCCTTTCAATATTTGATAGATTTCAATGTGATCCTCCCAAATTTTTCTAAACTCCAGCAAGTACAGGCCCAGAACCATCAAACGCTCCTCAAAACTTAACCCTTTCATTCCCAGGATCATTCTTTTGAACCTCCTCTGGATTTTCTCCAATGCCAGCCCATCTTTTTTTGATGTTAAAGGGCTGAAATAGTTAGCACGAGAGGGCACAGTTTTAAGGTGCTTGGAAGCAGATACAGAGGAGATGTCGGGGTAAGTTTCTTCACACAGAGAGTGGTGAGTACGTGGAATAGGCTGCCGGCAACGGTGGTGGAGGCGGATATGATAGGGTCTTTTAAAAGACTCCTGGATAGGTACATGGAGCTTAGAAAAATGGAGGACTATGGGTAACCCGAGGTAATGTTTAAAGTAAGGACATGTTCGGCACAGCTCTGTGAGCCAAAGGGCCTGTATTGAGCTGTACGTTTCTATGTTTCTATCATTATGTGCTGGGTCATATGACATCATCATTATGTGCCGTGTTGTATGACATGGGTGATCTTGGTCCCACGGCCATGATTGGGCCATGGCCCCATGGGAAGCAGGGATTTAGATTCTTAGACCACTGGGATCTGTTTTGGGGCAAGGATGAATTGTACAAAAGGGACAGGTTGCACCTTAACAGGCGGGGGAGCAGCATTCTGGCAGGCAGGTTTGCCCCTGCTACACTGGTGTGTTTAAACTAAATAGTGGGGGGGAGGAGAGGAAATATAAGGATGGAGTTAAAGGGAAAGAGAGAATAAGGAAAGTTAAGAAAGACAGCAGAATTAACGGGGCAGAAAGCTCAGGAAGGGATCGGAGAGTATGGCCAAGTGCAATCGGAATCGATGTGAAAGGTGAGGGGAGTACTGTAATGGATTAAAAGTATTATATATCAATGCACGGAGTATAAGAAATAAAGTGGATGAGCTTGAGGCTCAGCTGGAAATTGGCAAGTATGACGTTGTAGGAATAACAGAGACATGGCTGCAAAAGGACCAGGGCTGGGAAATAAATATTCAAGGGTATACGTCCTATCAAAAGAACAGACAGGTGAGCAGAGGGGGTGGGGTGGCTCGGTTGGTGAGGAATGAAATTCAGTCCCTTGCAAGGGGCGACACAGAATCAGGAGATGTAGAGTCAGTATGGATAGAACTGAGAAATTTAAGGGCAAAAAGACCTTAATGGGAGTTATCTACAGGGCCCCAAACAGTAGCCTGGATATAGGGTGCAGGTTGAATCAAGAGTTAAAATTGGCATGTCGCAAAGGTAATGCTACAGTTGTTATGGGGGATTTCAACATGCAGGTAGACTGGGAAAATCAGGTTGGTCCAGACCCCAAGAAAGGGAGTTTGTGGAGTGCCTCTGAGATGGATTCTGAGAGCAGCTTGTACTGGAGCCTACCAGGGAGAAGGCAATTCTGGATTTAGTGTTGTGTAATGAACCGGATTTGATAAGGGAACTTGAGGTAAAGAAGCCATCAGGAGGAAGTGACCACAATATGATAAGTTTTCAAATACAATTTGAGAGGGAGAAGGGAAAATCGGAAGTGTCAGTATTGCAGTTGAATAAAGGGGACTGTGGAGCCATGAGGGAGGAGCTGGCCAAAGTTGACTGGAAAGATACTCTAGCAGGGATGACAGTGGAACAACAATGGCAGGTACTTCTGGGAAGGTGCAGGATCAGTTCATTCCAAAGAGGAAGAAAGATTCTACGGGGAGTAAGGGACGACCATGGTTGACAAGGGAAGTCAAGCACAGTATAAAAATAAAAGAGAAGTAGTATAACACAGCAAAGATGAGCGGGAAGCCAGAGGATTGGGAGACTTTTAAAGAGCAACAGAGGATAACTTAAAAGGCAATATGGGGAAAAAAGATGAGGTACGAAGGCAAGCTAGCCAAGAATAGAAAGGAGGATAATAAAAGCTTCTTTAGGTATGTGAAGAGGAAAAAATTAGTTAAGACCAAAGTTGGGCCCTTGAAGACAGAAATGGGTGAATTTATTATGGGGAACAAGGAAATGGCAGACGAGTCAAACAGGTACTTTGGATCTGTCTTCACTGGGGAAGACACAAACAATCTCCCAGATGTAATAGTGGCCGGAGGACCTAGGGTAATGGAGGAACTGAAGGAGATTCACATTAGGCAGAAAATGGTATTGGATAGACTGATGGGACTGAAGGATGGTAAATCCCCAGGGCCTGATGGTCTGTACCCCAGGGTACTTGAGGTGGCTCTAGAAATCTTGGATGCATTGGTAATCATTTTCCAATGTTCTATAGATTCAGGATCAGTTCCTGAGGACTGGAGGGTAGCTAATGTTATTCCACTTTTTAAGTAAGGAGGGAGAGAGAAAACAGGGAATTATAGACCAGTTAGCCTGACATCAGTGCTGGGGAAGATGCTGGAGTCAATTATAAAGGATGAAATAGTAGCACATTTGGATAGCAGTAACAGGATCGGTCCAAGTCAGCATGGATTTATGAAGGGGAAATCATGCTTGACTATTCTTCTGGAATTTTTTGAGGATGTAACTATGAAAATGGACAAGGGAGAGCCAGTGTACCTGGACTTTCAGAAAGCCTTTGATAAGGTCCCACATAGGAGATTAGCAGGCAAAATTAGAGCACATGGTATTGGGGGTACGGTACTGACAGGGATAGAAAATTGGTTGGCATACTCGAAACAAAGAGTAGGGATTAATGGGTCCCTTTCAGAATGGCAGGCGGTGACTAGTGGGGTACCACAAGGCTCGGTGCTGGTACCGCAGCTATTTACAATATACATTAATGATTTAGATGAAGGGATTAAAAGTAACATTAGCAAATTTGCAGATGACACAAAGCTGGGTGGCAGTATGAAATGTGCGGAGGATGTTGAGATAATGCAGGATGACTTGGACAGGTTGGGTGAGTGGGCAGATGCAGTTTAATGTGGATAAATGTGAGGTTATCCACTTTGGTGGCAAGAACAGGAAGGCAGATTACTATTTGAATGGTGTCAAGTTAGGAAAGGGGAAGTGCAACAAGATCTTGGTGTCCTTGTTCATCAGTCACTGAAAGTAAGCATGCAGGTACAGCAGGCAGTGAAGAAAGCTAATGGCGTAACAAGGGGAGTTGAGTTGAGTATAGGAGCAAAGAGGTCCTTCTGCAGTTGTACAGGGCCCTGGTGAGACCACAACTGAAGTATTGTGTACAGTTTTGGTCTCCAAATTTGAGGAAGGACATTCTTGCTATTGAGGGAGTGCAGTCGAGGTTCATGCGGTTAATTCCCAGGATGGCGGGACTGTCATATGGTGAAAGATTGGAGCGACTGGGCTTGTATACACTGAAATTTAGAAGGATGAGAGGGGATCTGATTGAAACATACAAGATTATTAAGAGATTGGACACGCTAGAGGCAAGAAACATGTTCCCGATGTTGGGGGAGTCCAGAACCAGAGGCCACAATTTGACAATAATGGGTAGGCCACGTAGAATGGAGTTGAGGATAAACTTTTTCACCCAGAGAGTTGTGGATCTGTGGAATGCTCTGCCTCAGAAGACAGTGGAGGCCAATTCCCTGGATGCTTTCAAGAAAGAGCTAGATAGAGCTCTTAATGATAGCGGAGTCAAGGGATATGGGGAGAAGGCAGGAACAGGGTACTGATTGTGAATGATCAGCCATGATCACAGTGAATGGCGGTGCTGGCTCGAAGGGCTGAATGGCCTACTCCTGCACCTATTGTCTATTGTCTATTGATTGCTCTTGGCAAAGTTATCTACAGAAGTGGTCTGCCATTGCCTTCTTCTGGGCCAGTGTCTTTA
The DNA here is from genome assembly GCF_030028105.1 of Mobula birostris. Taxonomy (NCBI): domain Eukaryota; kingdom Metazoa; phylum Chordata; class Chondrichthyes; order Myliobatiformes; family Myliobatidae; genus Mobula; species Mobula birostris. Next base: position 81,497,842 of record NC_092385.1, read on the forward strand.
AAAGACGGGTGACCCCAGTCATCATCAATACTCTTCAGAGATTGTCTGCCTGGCGTCAGTGCTCACATACCCAGGACTTGCGATCTGCACCGGCTGCTCATACGACTATCCACCACCTACTCCCTGATCAGGGGGCTAACCAGCTGCTACATCTTGTCCAAGGGTGACCTGCAGGCTAGAGGGGGGGAAGGGGCACCTTGCACCTCCTTTGGTAGAAACATATCTCCGCCCCGCCACCCAGAACTGCTCACAATACTCCAAGTGCGGTCTGACCAGTGCCTTATAAAGCCTCAGCATTACTTCCTTGGTGATATGCTCTAGTCCTCTGGAGCGCAGTCTAGCCCACGGTCCTGGCTTTACCTATCACCTTCTAGCTAGCCTCCTTCCCCTCCCTCCCCACACCTTTTTATTCTTTCCAGTCCTGAAGAAGGGTCTCAGCCCCAAATGGCGACTGTTTGTTCATTTCCTTAAGAGGAGCAGAATTAGGCCATTTGGCCCATCAGAGCTGCTTTGCCATTTGATCACGACTGATCCCTTCCCAGCTCAGCCTCAAACTCCTGCCTTCTCCCCATAACCCCTCATGCCCTGACTAATCAAGGATCTATCAACTTCTGCCTTAAATATACCCGATGACTTGGCCTCCACTCCCATCTGTGGCGATGAATTCCACAGATTCACCACCCTCTAGCAAAAGAAACTTCTCGTCATCTCCGTTCTAAATGGGTGCTGCCTGGCCTGCTGAGTTCCTCCAGCACTTTGTGTGTGCAGCTGAATTTGAGAGCAGGAATATTCATTAATTATCGTTGCCCAACGTGGCACTCTTCAGTCTTTCAGTCACCTGTACTCCCGCGACCACCAGATCTTAGGCAGCTGTTCCTTCTTTCGCGGCCTCTCTTCCTCCATGTCTTTCTGCCGGCCACAAGCTGCAAGGTTAATCATGCAGAGTGTATCATAAAGAAGATCCTCCTTCACCTCTTGATCAAGCTTGGAGTCCATCACAGAGCTCAGGGAATGCTTAACCTGCAACGTTAATAATTAAAAATTAATAGTGTTGGCCAAAAAGAACAACAGTCCACAAATCAGTGAATTCAAATGAATCAAGGGCAGTGGAAGTAGGCAAACAAACTGTCTTTGTTCTTGCCACATGCTGAAAGGAGGTGGAGGTGGCCATTTTGTGAGACTGTCCTTGCACACCCTCCATTTTGTGAACTCTTCGATTCTAGCTCTGGGATTATCTAATTAGAGCAATTGAATGTGGACGCAAGGAGTTTCAGCTAACGACCGGCTAACCCGGGACCACTCTCAGACAAACAGCTATTTATAATGTAAAGTGGCAGACTTGGAGAAGAAATCTACAACCTCATTAGGCTCAGTGCCTGGGTCAGCTACCTTAACTGGTTTGAACCAGGCCGAGTTGAAAAAAACAAAGGCACGGGTCTGGGGGCAAAGACCATTGAACAATGCTGGCTGGAGCCCTGGACCAGAGCCATTAAGAAGGTGACCCAGGTAGGGTGCCACTTCTCAGCCCAGTTTTGCATTCTATCAATGTCTCGCTGTAACCTCTGACAGCCCTCCACACTATCCAACCTTTGTGTCATCAGCAGATTTACTAACCCATCCCTCCACTTCCTCATCCAGGTCAATTGGTGGCCACCAGGAGGTCCTGTTTTTCTCTGGTGGATGGACTGTAGGTGCTCGTTGAAGCGGTCTCCCAAACTGGGCCGGGTCTCTCCGATATACAGGAAGCCACACCAGGAGCACCAGATACAACAGATGACCCCAACACACTCACAGGTGAAATGTCACCTCACCTGGAAGGACCGTTTGGGCCCCGAAAGGTAGTGAGGGAGGAGATCCAAGTGCAGGTGTGGCACTTCTCCTGGTGGCCACCAATTTTAATTCTATTTCCTATTCCCATTCCAACATGTCAGTCCATGGCCACCTCTACTGCCGCGATGAGGCCACACTCAGGCTGGAGGAACAACTCCTTATTCCGTCTGCGTAGCCTCCAACCTGATGGCACAACTTCTCTTGCTTCCGGTAATGACCCCCCCACTTCACTATTCCCCATTCCCATTTTGCTCCCTCACCTTATCTCCTTACCTGCCCATTACCTCCCTCTGGTGCTCTATCCCCCTTCCCTTTCTTCCATGGCCTTCTGTCCTCTCTTAACAGATTCCCCCTTCCCCAGCCCTTTATCTCTTTCACCAATTTCTCAGATCTTTACCTCCCCACTCCCCATCTCCTAGTTTCACCTATCACCAACAAGCTTGTATGTCTTTGTGTCTGTGTGTGTGTGTCTTTGTGTGTGTCTGTGTGTTGCTTTGGATTGCCAACCTCTGGTGTCTTCCTCTCTGGAACCATTTTAATGTGGATTTAACTATAGACAAATGCCAGGTCTTTGTCTATGGGAACTATCATAAACGACCATGGTCCTCCACCCATCTATAGATGCACATCTTCCATTGTGTCATAACCTTAGAGCACTAAAAGACAGAAGTAGGCCATTTGGCCCATCTAGTCCATGCCAAAATATTATTTTGCCAATTCCTATCAATCTGCACCTGTACCATAGACCTCAATACCCCTCCCATCCACATACTTATCTAAACTTTTCTTAAATGTCGCATCCGTCACTTCCGCTGGCACACTCTCACCACTCTCTGAGTGAAGAAGATCCCATTCATGTTCCCCTTAAACATTTCACCTTTCTCAATTAACCCATGACCTCTAGTTCTAGTCTCACCCATCCTCAGCAGCAAAAGCATGCTTCCATTTACTCTATGCTCCTCATGGTTTCGTACACCTTTATCAAATCTTCCTTGATTCCCCTGTGCTCTAGAGAATAACTTTCCCTCCAGACCCAGCAACATCCTTGTGAATATTCTCTGCTGTCTTTCAAATCATTGATATCTTTCCTGTAGTTAGGTGACCAGAATACCCCAAAGTAGGCCTCACCAATATCTTCAAGAGCTTCAATCTAACAACTCAGCTTCTGTACTCAACAATTTGATTAATGAAGACCAAAGTGCCAAAATCTCTCTTTATGAACCCATCTATCTGTTTCCACAGGGAGCAGATTTTGGGATAACGGTCAGAAAGTTGGTTTAACTTTTTTTTACCTTAAGGCTGTCATTGTCAAACTGCTTCTGCACTGTATTCTGCTCTTCTACTCAAAGTCAAGTTCAAAGTAAATTTATTATCAAAGTACATATGACCATAGGCATATGTTGATTCACTGAGATTCACTTACTTGAGGACCTTCACAGTATTTAAAAGGAATCAAACAAAACATCCAGAATAAATAAACAAACAAACAATAAATATCAAGAATATGAGATGAAGAGTCCTTCAAAGTGAGTCCATAGGCTGTGGGAGCAGTTCAATGCTGAGGTGAGTGAAGTTAAGTGAAGATATCCCCTTTGGTTCAAGACCCTGTACCTTCTTCCTGATGGTTGAGTGGGGTAATAACTGTTCCTGAACAGTTCCATTGAACTGCTGCTGCTAAGTTAACAAATTTCATGACACATACCGGTGATAATAAACATGATTCTAATTCTGATCATATATGCCAATCTGCAACTGTGGCACAAGTTCATCGACCTTATTCTGTACACTGCACACATCCAAATATAACACCTTTTCGATAACAATAATAATGGAAAAGTGGAAAAAAACACAATAATAATGGGAAAAAACACAGTAAATATAAATACATTAGATAGCTTATATGCATAGATTGATTGTATGTCCATAAAGTGACGCTGGGCACAGGAGTTTCTGTACATAAGGTGACTCTGACAGGAAATGATAAAGTAGTGGTGGTTGCGGGTGTGTGGAGGGGTGGGTTAGCGGGTGGGGGTGTTGAGCAGCCTCAGTACTTGGGGACTTACTGACTGCCCATTACAGCGCTGGTGTTTAGGACAACAGAGAAGGTCTTCATCTCTGGTGGTGTTCAGAGATCCCTTGATCATGCCTGTAGCTTCCTCTCGGTTTTCACTACTGTCGGACATGTAAGTCCCAGGTGGAGACTCAGGAACACCGCCACACTCAGATGTAGGAGGATTCTTCATTGCTGTTTGCGTAACAGTTTTGTTTTTGTGGTCAGTGCTGTTAGTGCTGAGTTGAGCCCTCGAACCTGGAGGACCGGTACAACGCTCTCAGTCTGGCCTCTACCCTTTGACCTGTTTGTCATGGCTGACCCTACCAAGAGCCAAAGCCTAAAGCCCCGGCTCCAGCGTGCAGCCCTCTCCGGGTCACTGAGGCGCGCAAGCCTCCAAACCCTACAACACGGTTGTGGTCCTGTTGGAGGACTGCTTGGGGAAAGTAACAGGTTTTGAGTCTGGTGGTCCTGGTGTGAATGCTACAGAGCCTCTTCCCTGATGGGAGTGGGGACAAACAGTGAGCAGGGTTGGTGGGATCCTTCACCATATTACTGGCCATCCCATCATGATGTTACATTTGCATGTTTTATGCAGTCACCTGAATTATCTGCTTAATCTTTATGTATCCCAGAGGCGCGCGTACCTTCATCAGCCAGGGTTTCAAGCTGTGGTCCAGCAGGATGTCAAAGCCGAGGAGCTGAAAGCAAGCACTCCCAGACACGTGATTTCTGAAGCAGGTGAAGTAGGTGTTCCTCAGGGCCGGATACACAGACAGAATGGTTTTGATGATCACGTCCTCAATACTGCTCCACAGCACCTCCAGGTCATAGGCATTGCCCTCCATGTACTGGTTAAAGAAAGACAGCTTTCTGCAAGAAACAACATTTTACAGAGCCGTCAGTTCTAATCTATCGCAGGCCACCGTTCATCCATCGGATGGCATTGCCGAGTGACTTCGCTGATCAAGTACTCTGCCCCACCATTTGTGTTATTGTGTGAGAGGTCAATAGCACTGCAAGCCACAAGATAGACTGCGTATCCATTGAAGGAAATATCAGCTCTCTTGATTCATTTCTCCCCTTTTTGACAGGATTTATTGGAAGTGATTTCTTGCCGATTCATAGTTGCCTTTGAAAAGGTTGACTGCACCCTGAACCCACAATATTCCATCTTGTGAAGTTGCCTGGTGGTTTACATTCACAGTCAGAAAGCACTACAGTAAACAAACAGGCCCTTTGGCCCATCTAGTCCATGCTGAATCATTAATCTGTCTGGTCCCAGTCTGTAGCCCTACCATCCATGTACAAATTTATCTTAAATGTTGAAATCGCACCTCCATCTATCTCTTCTGCTGGCAGCTTGCTCCATACTCTCACTACCCTCCGAGTGAAGAAGTTTCCCTTCATGTTCCCCTTAAACTTCTCACCTTTCACCCTTAACCCACGAGCTCTAGTTCTAGTCTCACCCTCCCAAGCTCCGTGTAATAAGCCTGACGTAACGAATCAGTGTTTCCAGAGTCATTGTCATAGAAAAGTACAGCACAGGAACAGGCCTCTTGGCCCATCCAGTCCATGCCAAAACCTGCTAAACTGCCGACACCCACTGACCTGCACCAGGATCATAGTCCTCCATCCTATCCAAACTTCGCTGAAACGTTGAAACCGAGCACGCATGCAGCACTTGTGTTGGCAGCTCATTCCACACTGCTCACCACCATCTGAGTGAAGACGTTTCTCCTCGTGTTTCACCTTTCACCCTAACCCATGATCCCTGGTTGTGGTCACACTGAACCTCAGTGGAAAAAGCCTGCTTGCATTTACCCTCTCTATACCCCTCATAATCTTGAATATTTCTGTCAAATCTCCTCTCAACCTTCTACATTCTAAGGAAGAAAGTCCTAACCTATTCAATCTTTCCTTATAACTCAGGTCCTCCAGACTAGCTACATTTTTGTAAATTTTTCCTCTACTCTTTCAACCTTATTTACTATACATCTTTCCTGTAGATAAGTGACCAAAACTGCATACGATACTCCAAATTAGGCCTCACCAATGTCTTATACAACTTCAACATAACATCCCATCTCTTGTACTCAATACATTGATTTATGAAAGCCGATGTGACAACAGCTTTCTTTCTACCTGTGACACTACTTTCAACGAATTTTGGACCTCTATTCCCAGATCCCTTTGTTCTACCGCACTCCTCAGTGCCCTACCATTCACTGTGTAAGACCTTCCCCGGCTGGTCCTACCTAAATGTAACACCTCGCACTTGTCTGCATTGACTTCCAGCTGCCACTTTTCAACCCATTTTTCCAGCTGATCCAGATCCCTCTGCAAGCCATGACCGCCTTCCTCACTGTCCACTATATCCTCAAACGTGGTGTCATCTGCAAATTTACTGATCCAGTTAACTACATTATCATCCAGAACACTGATAGAGATGACAAACAACAGTGGGCCCAGCACTGGTCCCTGCAGCACACCACTGGTCACAGGCAGAGGCTCCAGTCAGAGAGGCAAACCTCTACTACCACTCTCTGGCTTCTCCCACAAAGCCAATGTCTAATCCAATTTACAACCTATGCTGAATGCCGAGCGACTGAACCCTCTTGACCAACCTCACATACGGGACCTTGTCAAATGCCTTGCTAAAGTCCACGGAGACAACATCCACTGCTTTTCCTTCATCCGCTTTCCTGGTAACTCGCTCAAAAAACTCTCCAGGATTGGTCAGACATGACTTACCATGCACAAAGCCATGCTGACTATCCTGAATCAGTCCCATGTCTATCCAAATACTCATATATCCAGTCTCTTAGAATACTTTCCAATAACTATCCCACTACTGATGTCAGACTGAGCAGTCTGTAATTTCCTGGTTTATGTTTAGAACCTTTCTTGTCACTAAGAATTATTTAAATATCTCTGCTAGGGCCCCTGCAGTTTCTGCACTAGCCTCCCCCAGGGTCTGAGGGAACACCTTGTCAGGCCCTGGGGATTTACTCACCCTGATTTTCCTCAGGACAGCAAGCACCTCCTTCTCTGTAATCTGCATAGGGTCCATGAATTTACGGCCCATTGTAAGCAATGGTAAGGCCACAGCAGTGTTGTAGGCCTCAAATATGAAGAGGAAATGGGAGATTTCCCTCACTAAAGAGCTTTTTAACAACAGCTCAATAGTTGCCATGTCTTACAGACCTTTATTCCAGATTTATCTGATCACTTATGTAAATTTGTCTGCCTTCATGGGATTTAGCTCACATTTCTTTGTTCTAGATCCATGGTTCTTGCTGGACGTGAAATACCAGATTGGGACGATCCCAACCAGCGGGACATCCTGAGAGATAATCCAGTCCAGGTACATTCCCTGTGGCAAGGGACGTATAATTGACTCCTGCTCATTATTGTCATTATTTATTGATCATTAATAATGACTCCTGTCTGCAGATTTGAATGAGAGAGTGTTTAACATTGTCCTTCCACTCACTTTTATCTGTTATTTCAGTCACGGTCCAGTTGATTCCTCATTTCTGTTCATTTCCTTTTCCCCGTGTTTTACCTGGCTCCTTGACTAAGGCACCTGATTCTCATCCGAACTGGAAACATAATAACTCCGGCTTACATCTACTTGGGACTGGACCGTCACCTCAGCCAGTGCGGCAAAGCACGTTCCGGGCCGCTGAGAATAGTGGACTCTAAGTTGCTTCGGTGCCTGGGGTTGCTTTGGGAATTCTGTCGTCTCGTGTCCAGCTGAGTATTGCCGGCCGTTTGCCGCTATTTCGAGTCAAGATACCAACAGACTGTCGTTGTTTGGTTTTGTAGTTTCGTGTCCTGCTGAGTATTGCTGGCCGTTTGCTGCTACTCCGAATCAAGATACAAATTGTCTGTCGTTTTTGGTTTTGTTGTTCTGTGTCCAAGTCCAGGCTCCGTGTCCAAGTCCGGGCGCCATGTCCCAGTCCGAGTCCGAGTCCGGGCTCCGTGTCCGAGTCCCGGCTCAGAGTGTGAGTCCAAGTCCAAGTCCGGGCTCCGTGTCCGAGTCCAGGCTCCATGTCTGAGTCCGAGTCCAGGCTCCGTGTCCAAGCTCCATAACCAAGCTCTGGGTCCGGGCTACTCCGGTTTGTTGGCCATGTAAGCATCTAATCCTCACTCTCTGGTCTTCCTCGCAACTATTAATAAACACACTTTTGTTAATGCTACCTCCGTGTCGGTGCTCTGCACTTGGGTCCGCTTCCAGTCGTCCATTGCAACGATTTCAGCCTCACTCCGTTCCTTAAGGTTGTTATAGCCATGGGGTGGTAATGGGGACGAGCTCCCACTGCCTATTAAATGCTCCCAATGGCGTGTGCCTCAATATTGCCTCTGACAACCAAGTCACAGCTCCTGGCTTTCACGGTGGCTTAGCTACTACGCCCGGATATGGAGAGCAAGCTGTTGCCCATGTAGCAAGCTCCCCATCTCCACGCAGTTGATGAACCCAAAGGAACGGCAGAGAGCAACACAGCCTGGCACCAGCTGCATCGCAGGAGTTGCCAGTCAGTGTTGAACTCAACGTGGGACTCCCTCAGGGTTTACTCCTGAAGCCTTCCCTATGAGTGGGTGTAGTCGCAGGGCAATGGGAGGTTTGAGATCAGAGTTTTCCCTCTCCTAGATGAGGGGCCAGCCATGGTTGATGAGTCCCATCTGCCTGAAGCGATTGGATGTAAGATGCCATTAACCCACCTTTGCCCCTTCTCCTGTCAGTAGAAATGATTCCGCTCAGCTTAGTGGCTAAGCCACATGTGAAGGCCAGGAGCTAGACTTGGTTGTCAGAAGTTATTGGAGGGCATGGTATAGGATTCTAGGACAAGAGGGCATGACTTCAGGATTGAAGGACGTCCATTTAGAACTGAGATGCAGAGAAATTACTTTAGTCAGAGGGTGGTAAATCTGTGGAATTTGTTGCCATGAGCGGCTTTGGGGGCCAAGTCATTGAGCTCATTTAAGGCAGAGATAGATAGGTTCTTGATTAGCCAGAGTATGGGGTGAAAGCAGGGGAGTGGGGATGACTGAAAGAATTGGATCAGCCCATGATTAAATGGCAGAGCAGACTCAATGGGCCAAATGGCCCACTTCTGCTCCTATATCTGATGGTCTTATAGCATGCCATTGGGAGCATTCTGCCAGTTATGACAACCTGAAGTAGTGGCAACAGAATTAAGGGCTTCAGTAAGCTGCTGCTGTGTGCTCCCCTTCCTTCTACAATGTGCCTGCTCGCTAAGGTTGTTGTGTGAATGAAGCCAGCAGAGAAAATTACTGGTAGATACAAAGCAGCTTCTTTATTCGACAAAGCAAGTTTAGAGAAGGCATTTTATGAAGACACTTCTGGTCGAAAGGTCTGGCCGGCCTGACGTGGGGCTCAATATTTTATGTGCCAAACGGCAAAGGGCAACTCCATACTTACAATGCATGGACAATGCTTTCTTTGAAACAAAATTCAACCTTCACGCCTCCTGCTTCACAGCCACACCACACACATCCAAATGAATTTTAATCACCATTGTCAGCTGGGATTCATGGCTTTTAGGAACCCATTGTTCAGAGCTGGCCACATGTTCAGACTTGGTCACATGTTGGCATGTGGCCAAGTGGTTAAAGCGTCCCTCTGGTGATCTGAAGGTCGCTAGTTCGAGCCTTGGCCGAGGCAGCGTGTTGTGTCCTTGAGCAAGGTACTTAACCACACATTGCTCTGCATTAACCCCAGTACCAAGCTGTACGGGTCCTAATGCCCTTCCCTCGGACAACATCGGTGGCGTGGAGAGGGGAGACATGCAGCATGGGCAACTGCTGGTCTTCCATACAACCTTGCCCAGGCCTGCGCCCTGGAAAGCTTCCAAGGTGTAAACTTCCAAGGGGAACCTTCCATGGTCTCACAAGACTAACGGATGCCTACATATAAAGTTCAGATCTGCACTCCAAATAAAATCCACAACACACATTCAGATATGAAGACTGGTAGCCAAATTCGATTGCTAAATGTCTATGTCCTAACCCCAAAAATCACTCCAACACTGACCTTCTATAACGTGCCTGCTCGTGGTGAAGGGTGCACCCTGCTGCATATGGTCTCACCTTTTACTGCCTTTCTTTTCATCCGGGACAACGTTCATCATACGCTTGTTGATGACATAATTGGTGAGGTGCATGCAGACGTCATCCTGTGAGAGGCAGAAGATAAAGATAAACAACAGGAATTCTGCAGATGCTGGAAATTCAAGCAACACACATCAAAGTTGCTGGTGAACGCAGCAGGCCAGGCAGCATCTGCAGGAAGAGGTGCAGTTGACATTTCAGGCTGAGACCCTTCGTCAGGACTAACTGAAGGAAGAGTGACTCACTCTTCCTTCAGTTAGTCCTGACGAAGGGTCTCGGCCTGAAATGTCAACTGCATCTCTTCCTACAGATGCTGCCCAGAAGATAAAGATGTTGGTTTCTCAGTCAGGGACATTGCCCTCAGTTATCGCGTCACACTAACGCCATCCCAGCCAGAAGCTGCTCAAATGCTATTTTCCTCATTCCTCTCGGCTTCACTTTTCCTGTGGTGATGAAGAGCAGTCGGCAGGTGGCAAGAAGGTGAAACTGAAGGACTGAAGGAAGCCTTGCATCTTAAAGCAGTTTTTGTAGCCCCAAAACATCGCCAAGTCAAAGGATCGCTCATCTGAAGCGCAGTGCATAAGGATGGGTACTGTCAGTCAGAGCAAGGATGTGAGGCTGAGGCTTTATAACTCAGACCGAACTTCGGAGTATTGTGAGCAGTTCTGAGCCCCTTATCTAAGAATTGGTGAGCTGGCATTGGAGAGGGTCTGGGGGAGGTTCACGAGAATGAAAGGGTTGTCATTTGAGGAGCATTGCTCCCTCTGGGCTTGTACTCGCTGAAGTTTAAAAGGATGATGGGGGATCTCAACGAAAACCATCAAATATTGAAAATCAACGTGGAGAGGATGTTTCCTGTAGTGGGAGGGGGGCGGCTGTCTCTAAGAGCAGAGGGCAAAGCCTCAGAATAGAAGAACTTCCCTTTAGGGCAGAGGTGAGGAATTTCTTTAGCCAGAGGGTGGTGAATCTGTGGAATTTGTTGCCACAGACCGCTGTGGAGGACAAGTCATTGAGTGTATTTAAAGCAGAGGTTGATAGGTTCTTGTTTAGTCAGGGCATCAAAGGTTAACAGGAGAAGGCAGGAGAAAACAGTCGAGAGGGATAATAAATCAGCCATCCTGAGCACAATCCTCCCCACTTTCGAGGACATCTTCAAAAGGCAACATCCATCTTGAGGGACCCTCGCCACCCAGGTAAAGCCTCTTTTCATTTCTACCGTCAGGGAGGAGGTACAGGAGCCTGAGACACACACTCAACAATTCCCTCCGCCATTAGATTTCAGAATGAACAATGATCCCATGTACAGTACCTCAATAACATTTGTCTCTTGGTCTTGTTTAGCACAACTTATTTAATTTTTAAAATATATTTCTTTTTGTAATTTATAACTTTCATTACTACGTACTGCAATGTACTGCTGCCGCATAACCTCAAATTTCATGGCAAATGACAATGACAGTAAACGTGATTCTGATTCCAATTCTGGTTATGAAATATGGGCTGAGTTTTTCTTTTCGGAGCAGTCCACGCCATAAGATTGTAAGTTGTAGGAGCAGGATTGGGCCATTTGACCCATCGAGTCTTGTCTGACATTTCATCATGGCTGATCTATTTTCCTCTCAGCCCCAATCTCCGTATCCATTTATCCCTGACTAATCAAGAACCTAACAAACTCTGCCTTAAGTATACCCGACGACTTGGCCTTCACAGCATGTAGTAACGAATTCTACAAATTAAAGAAATTCCTCCTCATCTCTGTTCTAAATCGATGTCTCTCTACTCTGAGGCTGTGTCCTCTGGTCTTGGCCTCCCCCACTACAGGAAACATCCTCTCCACACCACTCTGTCAATGCTTTTCAACATTCGATAGGTTTTGATGAGATTTCACCTCATTCTTTTAAATTCCAGTCAGTTAAGGCCCAGAGCCATCAAATGCTCCTCATATAATAAGCCTTTCAATCCCGGAATCATTTTTGTCAACCTCCTTTCAACCCTCTCCAGTGTCACCATATCCTTTCTGGGGCCCGGAACAGCTCACAATACCCCAAGCGAGGGAGGCCTCGCCAGTGCCTTCTAAAGCCTCAAGGAGGAGAAACCCTGCAGATGCTGGAAATCTGAGCAACACACACAAAATACTGGAGGAACTCAGCAGGCCAGGCAGCATCTATGGGAAAGAGCAAAAGGTTGATGTTTCAGACCAAGACCCTTCATCAGGACAGATGAGAAGTCAGAGCAAGAAGGTTGGGGGGAGGGGAGGAAGGAGTACAAGGTGGTAGGTGATGGGTGAAACTGGGAGGGGGGAGGAGGGAAGTAAAGAACTGGGAAGTCAATTGGTGAAAGAGATAAAGGGCTGGAGAAGGGGGAATCTGATAGGAGAGGACAGAAGACTTTGGAAGAAAGGGAAGGGGAGGGAGCACCAGTAGGAGGTGATTGGCAGCTAAGGAGATGAGGTGACAGAGGGAAATGGGAATGGGAATGGTAAAGTTGGGGGCAATTACCGGAGGTTAGAGAAATCGACATTCATGCCATCAGGTTGGAGGCTACCCAGACGGAATACAAGGTGCTGCTCCTCCAACCTGAGTGTGGCCTCATCGTGGCAGTCGAGGATTAACATGTCAGAATGGGAATGGGAAGTAGACTTGAAATGGGTTTTTCTGGCAGACGGAGTGTAGGTGCTCTGCAAGGCGGTCTCCCAATCTGCGTCGGGTCTCACTGACATACAGGAGGTCACACCAAGAGCATCAGATACAGTAGATGAACCCCAACAGACTCACAGGTGAAGTGTTGCCTCCTGAATGGCAGTGAGGGACGAGGTGTAGTGTCAGGTGCAATGCTTGTTCCACCCGCTTGCCCTACACCTCCTCTCTCACTTCCATTCAGGGCCCCAAATACTCCAGAGATGCTCCTGGGCCTGCTGAGTTCTTCCAGCATTCTGTGAGTGTTCCATATAAAACATTATATCCTTGTTTTCATGTTCTATTCCTCTCAAAATGAATGCTAACACCTTCCTTATCACTGACTTAACCAACAAATTAACCTTTATGGAATCCTGCTTGAAGACTCCCAAGTCCCTTTGCACCTCCGATTTTTGAGTTTTCTCTCCAGTCATACAATTGCCTATGCTTTGAAGTTTTCTACTGAAGTGCATGACCATACACTTCCCAACACTGTTTTCCGTCTGCCACCTCTTTGCATATTCTCCTACACTGTCTAAATCCTTCTGCACCTATTCTCTTCCTCGATACTACCTGCCCCCCCACCCTCACCGATCTTCCGATCATTCGCTAACTTAGCCTCGAAGCTATCAATTCCATCATCGAAATCCTTGATATATATTGTAAAAAGAAGTGGTTCCAACATAACATCCCAGCTTCTGTACTCAGTACCTTGACTTATGAAAGCCAGTGTGCCAAAAGCTCTCTCTACGACCCTACCTACCTGTGAGTTCTTTTTCAAGAAGTTACGGATCCCTCTGTTTGAATGCATTTCTCCGTCCTAACATTCACGGTGTTAAATTCTCTGTACTACCATAAAACCATAAGTCACAGGAGCCATTTGGCTCATCGTCAGCTCCGCCATTCAATCATGGCTGATCCTTTTCCTCCCCTCCTCAACCCCACCGCCCAGCCTTCTCCCCGTAACCTTTGTTGCCACGGCCATTGAAGAACTAATCAATTTCTGCCTTAAGTACACCCAACGACCGGTCCTCTACAGCTGCCTGTGGTAACAAGTTCCACAAATTCACCACCCTTTGACTGAAGAACTTTCTCTGCATCTCTGTTTTAAGCGGATGCCCCTCTACCTTGAGGTTCTGCCCTCTTGTCCTAGACTCCCCCACCATGGGAAACATTCTTTCCACGTCTACTCTGCCTAGGACTTTCAATATTCGAAAGGTTTCAATCAGATCCCCTCTCATCCTTCTAAATTCCAGCGAGTACAGGCCCAGATACATCAGATGTTCCTCATATGATAACCCTTTCAGTCCTAGACTCATCCTTGTGTACCTCCTCTCAACCCTCTCCAATGCCAGCACATCTTTTCTTAGATAAGGAGCCCAAAATAGTTCACAGTGCTTAAGGTGAGGCCTCAGCAGTGCCTTATAAAGCCTCAGCATCATGTCCCTGCTCTTGTATTCTAGACATCTTGAAATGAATGCTAACATTGCATTTGCCTTCCTCACCACTGACTCAACCTGCAAGTTACCCTTTAGGGTGTTCTGTACAAGGACTCCCAAGTCCCTTTGCATCACAAATTTTTGAATTTTTCTTCACATTTAGAAAATAATCTGAACATTTATCTCTGCTACCAAAATGCATAACTATGCATTTTCCAACATTATATTTCATTTGCCACTTTCTTGCCCATTCTCCTAATCTATCTGTCCTTCTGCATCCTACCTGCTTCTTCCACACTACCTGCCCTTCCACCAATCTCCGTATCATCTGCAAACTTGCCATCTATTTCACCATCTAAGTCATTTATATACAGCATAAAAAGAAGTGGTCCAACACCGACCCCTGTGGAACACCACTACTCACTGGCAGCCATCCAGAAAGGGATCCTTTTATTCCCACTCGCTGCCTCCGACTAATTAGCCAATGCTCTAACCATGTTAATAACTTCCCAGTAATACCATGGGCTCTTAACTTGGTAAGCAGCCTCATGTGTGGCACCTTCTGAAAGCCCAAATATACAACCTCCACTGCGTCCCCTTTATCTATCCTACTTGTAATCTCCTCAAAGAATTCCAACAGGTTCGTCAGACAGTATTTTCCCTTAAGAAAACCGTGTTGACTTTGTCCTATCTTGTCCTGTGTCACCAAGTACTCTATAGCCTCACCCTTAACAATCAACTCCCACATCTTCCCAACCACTGAGGTCAGGCTGACCGGTCTATAATTTCCTTTCTGCTGCCTCCCTCCTTTCTTAAAGAGTGAAGTGACATTTGGAATTTTCATGCCAGAGTCCAATGACTTTTGAAAGATCATTACAAATGCCTCAACACTCTCTACCACTACCTCTTTCAAAACCCCAGTTTGCAGTTCGTCTGGTCCAGGTGAAAAAAGTACCTTTTGGTCTTTCAGCTTTTTGAGCACCTTCAACCTTGTAATAGAAACTGCACTCACTTCTCTTCCCTCACACTCTTCAAATCTGGCACACTGCTAGTGTCTTCCACAGTGAGGACTGGTGCAAAGTACTCATTTAGTTCATTTGCCACCTCTTGTCTCCCGTTATTATTTCTCTGCCCTCAGTTTCTAGCGGTCCTATATCCACTCTCATTTCTCCTTTATTTTTTATATACTTGAAAATGCTTTTTCTATCAACTTTGATATTATTTGCTAGCTTGCTTTCATATTTCATCTTTTCCCTCCTAATGATTCTTTTAGTTGCTCTCTCTAGGGTTTTAAAAGCTTCCCAACCTTCTATCTTCCCACTAATTTTTGCTCTGTTGTATACCCTCTCTTTTGCTTTTACATTAGTTTTGACTTCCCTTCTCAGCTACGGTTGTAGCATTTTGCCATTCAAGTATTTCTTTGTTTTTGGAATACATTCATCCTGCACCTTCCCCATATTTTCCCAGAAACTTGTGCCATTGCTGCTCTGCCGTCTTCCCTGCCAGCATCTCCTCCCAACTTACTTTGGCCAACTCCTCTCTCATACCTTTACTTTCCTTTCAAATTTCCTTTTCTCCACTGAAATATCGCTACATCAGACTCTACTTTCTCCCTATCTGAATCATATTGTCTTCACTGACTCCTAAGGGTTCCTTTACCTTAAGCTTCCTAATCGCCTCCAGTTCATTATATAACACCCAATCCAGTGTAGGTGATCCCCTAGCAGGCTCAATGACAAATTGCTCTAAAAAGCCATCTCTTAGGCATTCAACAAACTCACTCTCTTGAAATCCATTACCAACCTAATTTTCCCAATTGAGCTGCATGATAAAATCTCCCATGGCTACCATAACGTTACCCTTTTGAAACACCTTTTTCCATTTCCTGTTGTAATCTGTGCTCCATGTCTCAGCTACTGTTGGGAGGCCTGTTTATAACTGCCATTACCCTTGCAGTTTCTTATCTGAACTCACAAGGATTCAACATTTTCTGATTCTATGCCACATCCTTCTGCTGATTTGATGCTATTCTTTACCAGCAGAGCTACACCACCCCCTCTGCCTACCTTCCTATCCCTCCGATACAATGCGTAACCTCATGTGAATATGATTTTGATATCAAGATTTAAGAGAAGTTTGGATGGGAGGGGTATGGAGAGCTATGGTCTGGGTGCAGGTTGATGGGATTTGGCAGATTAAATGGTTTGGCACCAACTAGACGAGCCAAAAAGCCTGTTTCTGTGTTGTACTTTTCTATGATTCTATCGCTTTTTCTTGAAATCAAGGCAGATTAACTCCAGACAAGATGCAGGGCCAATAACCCTGGCTAGATATATCCTTGAGTGTTATATCACACAACTTCCCATTTTCAATCTGTCTTACGATGGAATCATCAATTTTCCTCAATATTTAAGAGGATTACCAGGATGCTGCCTGGATTGGATTATGAGGATAGAAACACAGAAAACCTACAGCACAACACAGGCCTTCGGCCCACAAAGCTGTGCCAAACTTGTCCTTACCTTAGAATTACCTAGGCTTATCCATAGCCCTCTATTTTTCCAAGCTCCATGTATCCATCCAGGAGTCTCTTAAAAGAGTGGTCCCCAACCACCGGGCCGCGGAAAGGTACCAGGCCGCAAAGCATGTGCTACTGGGCCGCGAGGAAACGATATGATTTGGCGATATGAAACGATATGAGTCAGCTGCACCTTTCCTCATTTCCTGTCACACACTGTCGAACTTGAACACGCCACCCCCACTCCCCCCCCCCCCCCCCCACCGTTGGCCGGTCCGCAAGAATATTGCCAATCTTAAACAGGTCCGCGGTGCAAAAAAGGTGGGGACCCCTGTCATTTCCGCCTCCACCACCACCGTTGACAGCCCAGTCCACTCACTCACCAGTCTCTGAGTAAATAAATTACCCCTGACATCTCCTCTGTACCTACTTCCAAGCACATTAAAGCTATGCCCTCTCGTGCTAGCCATTTCAGCCCTGGGAAAAAGCCTCTGACTGTCCACACAATCAATGCCACTCATCATCTTAAACACCTCTATAAGGTCACCTCTCATCCTCCGTCACTCCAAGAAGAAAAGGCCGAGTTCACCTATTCTGATAAGGCATGCTCCCCAACATCCTTGTAGATCTCCTCTGCACCCTTTCCATCGTTTCGACGTCCTTCCTGTACTGAGGCGACCAGAATTGAGCACAGTACTCCAAGTGGGGTCTGACCACGGTCCAATATAGCTGTAACATTACCTCTCGGCTCTTAAACTCAATCCCACGATTGGTGAAGGCCAATGCACCGTATGCCTTCTTAACCACAGAGTTGAGATAGGTTGAGAAAGCTATGGCTTTTCTCCCTGGAGTGAAGGAGGATGAGAGATGACTCGATAGAGGTGTAGAAACTGATCAGAGGCATAGACGGAGTGGATAGCCAGGGGAATGCTAAAGCACGAGGGGATCGGAGGAAAGTATGGGGGAGGGGGAGGTCAGAGGTAATCTTTTAACACGGAGAGCGATGGGTGCGTGGAATGCACTGCCAGTGGCACTGGTAGAGGCAGATACATGAGAGGCATTTAAGAAACTCTTAGATTGCCACATGGATAGAAATATAGGAAACCTATGGCACAACACAGGCTCCTCGGCCCACAAAGTTGTGCTGAACATGTCCCTACTTTAGAAATTACTAGACTTCCCCATAGCCCTCTATTTTTCTAAGCTCCACGTACCTATCCAAAAGTCTCTTAAAAGACCCTATCCTATCCGCCTCCACCACTGTTTCTGGCAGCCCATTCCACGGACTCACCACTTTGAGTAAAAAACTTACCCCTGACATCTCCTCTGTACCTACTCCCCAGCACTTTAAACCTGTGTCCTCTTGTGGCAACCATTTCAGCCCTGGGAAAAAGCCTCTGACTATCCACATGATCATCATCTTATACACCTCTATCAGGTCACCTCTCATCTTCCGTTGCTCCAAGGAGAAAAGGACGAGTTCACTCAACCTGTTTTCATCAGGCATGCTCCTCAATCCAGGCAACATCCTTATAAATCTCCTCTGCACCCTTTCTATGGCTTCCACATCTTTCCTGTAGTGAGGTGACCGGAACTGAGCACAGTACTCCAAGTGGGGTCTGACCAGGGTCTTATATAACTGCAACATTACCTCTCAGCTCCTAAATTCAATTCCAGGATTGATGAAGGCCAATACACCGTATGCCTTCTTAACCACAGAGTCAACCTGCGCAGCTGCTTTGAGCGTCCTATGGCTTTGGACCCCAAGATCCCTCTGATCCTCCACACTGCCAAGAGTCTTACCATTAGCTATATTCTGCCATCATATCTGACCTACCAAAATGAACCACTTCACACTTACCTGGGTTGAACTCCATCTGCCACTTCTCAGCCCAGTTTTGATGTTTCGATGTACATGTAACAAACTTATCTTATAAAATCTTCAAAGTTCAAATTTCAAAGTAAATTGATTATCGAAGTACGACTATATCACCATATACTAGCCTGAGATTCATTTTCGTGCAGGCGTTCACAGCACCCACTGGCGTCCCACAGGAATCAGTGTTGGGGGCGGGGAGTAGCTGCTTCTTTCTGTATTGTCTATGAAGACAGAATTGTTGGTTTTGTGGCCGACTGGCGGATGATTTGAAGAGAGGTGGAGGGGCAGGTAGTGTTGAGGAAGCAGGGAGCCTGCAGAAGGACTTGGACAGATAAGGAGAATACGCAAAGTGGCAGACACAGAGCAGAGTATAACAGTTATGGTGTTGGGAAGTTTATGGTCATACACTTTGGCAGAAGGAACAAAAGGGTAGACTATTTTCTAAGCAGGCGGAAAATCCAAAAATCTGAGGTGCAAGGGATGAGAGAGCCTTCATGCAGGATTCCCTAAAGGTTAATTTGCAGGTTGAGTCTGTGGTGATGATGGCAAATGCAATGTTAGCATTCATCTCGAGAGGACTAGAATATCAAAACAAGGAGTTAATGTTGAGTGGTGAGGCCTCACTTGGAATATCGTCAGCCCTTATCTAAGAAAGGATGAGCGGACATTGGAGAGGGTTCAGAGGCCGTTCACCAGAATGACTACAGGAGGAGCGCTTGATGGTTCTGGGCCTGTACGCATGAGAACTTAGAAGACTGAGAGGCAATCTCATTGAAACCTATTGAATGTTGAAAGGCGTAGGCAGATTGGATGTGAAAAGGATGTTTCCTATGGTGGGGGACTCCAGCACCAGAGGGCACAGTCTTAGAATAGAAGGACGTTCATTTAGAATGGAGATGAAGAGAATTTCTTTATCCAGAGGGTTGTGAATCTGTGGAATTAATTGTGCACATGGAGGGCTGTGGAGGCCAGGTCATTGGGTATACTGAAGGCAGAGGTGACAGATTGTTCATTACTCAGGGTGTGAAAGGTTACCGGGAGAAGGCAGGAGATTGGGGTTGAGAGGGAAAGTGGATCAGCCATGATGAAATGGTGACAGACTCGATGAGCTGAATGGCCCATTCTGCTCCTATCTCATATGGTCTCATACAATAGAACTGATGAAAAACAACACACCGACACAGCCAAATAACCGACGTACAAAAGAAGGCAAACTGCACAAATACATAAAGACAGACAGAAGCATTGAGGACATGAGTTGTAGAGCCCTTGGAAATTAGTCCATAGGTTGTGGAACCAGTTCAGTGTTGAACTGAGTGAAGTTATCCACACTGGTTCAGGAGCCTGATGGTTGTAGGGTGATTACTGTTCCTGAAACTTACGGTGACAGATTTACGGCTCTTGTGCCTTCTTCCTGATGAGAAGAGAGCATGGTCTGGATGGTGGGTATCCCTGATGATAGTTGCTGCTTTCTTATGGCGGCGCTCATTGTAGACGTGCTCAATGGTGGGGAGGGCTTTTCCTGACCTTGTCTTGTAAACTTTACGAACTAGACTCGTTAGGAGATGCTTCTGTAACCACACCAACCTCCCACTCCCCGCCCCCCCAGACAGAGTAGTCAGCTTTTGGCTGGGGTTGGGAACGTAACAGCAAGATCCCACCCGAGTCGATTACTTCCATACAACAGTGAATTAGGCAAGAATTAACCTCTTATAAAAGTAGGATCGTACTTTCAGAGAATTAACTGTATGTCTTAAAGATAAGTCAATGTGTCACTTACTAAATTCTTTTCGGTCGGTTCGGAATACTTTTTAGTGGCAAAGCAGACCAGGCCCTCATTGTAGAGGTATATCCGCAGAGGGTCACAGGAAGTAACCAAGACGTAGAGCCTGAGGTTAAACTTGAAACCATCCAAAGTGAAGGGCTGCACAAGTAGAGGAAGAGTTAACACACTGTGAGGTTCAAAGGTTTCACTTATTATCAAAGTATTTATGCAGTGCACAACTCTGAGATTCATCTTCTCCAGATAGCCACGGAACAAAGGAAAAAACATGGAGGTCGTTGAAAGAGAAACATCAAACCCGTGCACCCCCCCGTAGAAAAAAGAACAGCAACACAATCATCAACCCCCCCCCAAATCCCCCTTCCCCTGCACAAAACACAGAACATCAACTCCCAAATCCCCCCACCCTCTGCCTACTCAAATAAAAAACAGGAAAGAATGGGGAAAAACCCAGAATATAAAATCCATTGTCAAGAGAGAAAGAGACACTGTAGAGGCCGACCCTCTGGCCACCTGAGCCGCCACACAGCGACAGGCTGCCACAGGCTCCTTCCCTGGAGGCAGAGGGATCCCATCAGTGATCAGAACGCAGGCATCTGGTGCTGAACCCCCGGTCGCCATCCGCATCGGTAACTAATTTTTGAAATGTGTGTCTGCATTCCAGATGAAGGGTCTTAGGCTGAAACATCGACTCTTTTTTTCCTCTGCATAGATGCTGCCTGACCTGCTAACTTCCCCCAGCATTTTGGATATGTTACTCTGGATTTTCAGCACCTGCAGAAACTCTTGTGTTTATCTGCATCTGGTTCTTTCCTTCGGACTTACCCCTACTCCAGCCCTCGATGCAGAAACCCTCAAAATTCTCTCTGATCAATCCCACTCAGACCAGCAAATAGTCAACGAGACTTGGAAGAGCAAATCTGCAGAGAGATAGCAGGCAACTGCAGGAAACATAAAGTTGTGGTGGTAGGGGATTTTAATGTTCCATTTATTGATTGGGACACCCATACTGTTAGGGGTTTAGATGGTTTAAAATGTGTTCAGGAAAGTTTTCTAAATCAATATATAGAGGGACCAACTAGAGGGGATGCAATATTGGACCTCCTGTTAGGAAACGAGTTAGGACAAGTGACAGAAGTCTGTGTAGGGGAGCACTTTGGTTCCAGTGATCATAACACCATTAGCTTCAATTTGATCATGGACAAGGATAGATCTGGTCCTAGGGTTGAGGTTTTGAACTGGAAGAAAGCCAAATTTGAAGAAATGAGAAGGGATCTAAAAAAGCATGGATTGGGACAGGTTGTTCTCTGGTAAAGATGTGATTGGTAGGTGGGAAGCCTTCAAAGGAGAAATTTTGAGAGTGCAGAATTTGTATGTTCCTGTCAGGATTAAAGGCAAAGTGAATAGGACTAAGGAACCTTGGTTCTCAAGGGATATTGCAACTCTGATAAAGAAGAAGAGGGAGTTGTATGAAATGTATAGGAAACAGGGAGTAAATCAGGTGCTTGAGGAGTATAAGAAGTGCAAGAAAATACTTAAGAAAGTAATCAGGAGGGCTAAAAGAAGACATGAGGTTGCCTTGGCAGTCAAAGTGAAGGATAATCCAAAGAGCTTTTACAGGTATATTAAGAGCAAAAGGATTGTAAGGGATAAAATTCGTCCTCTTGAAGATCAGAGTGGTCGGCTATGTGCGGAGCCAAAGGCAATGGGGGAGATCTTAAATAGGTTTTTTGCGTCTGTATTTACTAAGGAAACTGGCATAAAGTCTATGGAATTAAGGGAATCAAGTACTGAGATCATGGAAACTGTACAGATTGAAAGGGAGGAGATGCTTGCTGTCTTGAGGAAAATTAAAGTGGATAAATCCCCGGGACCTGACAGGGTGTTCCCTCGGACCTTGAAAGAGACTAATGTTGAAATTGCGGGGGCCCTGGCAGAAATATTTATAATGTCGCTCTCTACGGGTGAGGTGCCGGAGGATTGGAGAGTGGCTCATGTTGTTCCGTTGTTTAAGAAAGGGTTGAAAAGTAATCCGGGAAATTATAGGCCGGTAAGTTTAATGTCGGTAGTAGGTAAGTTATTGGAGGGAGTACTAAGAGACAGAATCTACAAGCATTTGGATAGTCAGGGACTTATTAGGGAGAGTCAACATGGCTTTGTGCGTGGTAGGTCATGTTTAACCAATCTACTGGAGTTTTTCGAGGAGGTTACCAGGAGAGTGGATGAAGGGAAGGCAGTGGATATTGTCTACATGGACTTCAGTAAGGCCTTTGACAAGATCCCGCATGGGAGGTTAGTTAGGAAAATTCAGTCGCTAGGTATACATGGAGAGGTGGAAAATTGGATGAGACATTGGCTCAGTGGAAGAAGCCAAAGAGTGGTAGTAGAGAATTGCTTCTCCGAGTGGAGGCCTGTGACTAGTGGTGTGCCACAGGGATCAGTGCCGGGTCCATTGTTATTTGTCATCTATATCAGTGATCTGAATGATAATGTGGTAAATTGGATCAGCAAATTTGCTGATGATACAAAGATTGGAGGTGTAGTAGACAGTGAGAAAGGTTTTCAGAGCCTGCAGAGGGTCTTGGACCAGCTGGAAAAATGGGCTGAAAAATGGCAGATAGAGTTTAAGACAGACAAGTGTGAGGTATTGCACGTTGGAAGGACAAACCAATGTAGAACATACAGGGTTAATGGTAAGGCACTGAGGAATGCAGTAGAACAGAGGGATCTGGGAATACAGATACAAAATTCCCTAAAAGTGGCATCACAGGTCGATAGGGTCGTAAAGAGAGCTTTTGGTACATTGGCCTTTATTAATCAAAGTATTGAGTATAAGAGCTGGAATGTTATGATGAGGTTGTATAAGGCATTGGTGAGGCCGAATCTGGAGAATTGTTTTCAGTTTTGGTCACCAAATTACAGGAAGGATATAAATAAGGTTGAAAGAGTGCAGAGAAGGTTTACAAGGATGTTGCCAGGACTTGAGAAACTCAGTTACAGAGAAAGGTTGAATAGGTTAGGACTTTATTCCCTGAAGCGTAGAAGAATGAGGGGAGACTTGATAGGGGTATATAAAATTATGATGGGTATAGATAGAGTGAATGCAAGCAGGCTTTTTCCACTGAGGCAAGGGGAGAAAGAAACCAGAGGACATGGGTTAAGGGTGAGGGGGGAAAAGTTTAAAGGGAACATTAGTGGGGGCTTCTTCACACAGAGAGTGGTGGGAGTATGGAATGAGCTGCCAGATGAGGTGGTAAATGCAGGTTCTTTTTTAACATTTAAGAATAAATTGGACAGATACATGGATGGGAGGTGTATGGAGGGATATGGTCCATGTGCAGGTCAGTGGGACTAGGCAGAAAATGGTTCGGCACAGCCAAGAAGGGCCAAAAGGCTTGTTTCTGTGCTGTAGTTTTCTATGGTTTCTATGGTTTTCCAATGCGTAATCACTTTAGCATGTGAAGTTGGCTCGACAATCACAAAAGGGATTTGCTAATGGAAATTCCTGCCCAGCCTATCCCTCAAGTCCTTATTCCATTCGTGAATTATGCCCCCCACTATCCCACTCAACCCACACATCTTCAAATCCCCCGATTTCCTTCTTACCCAAGTTTCCACCATTCCCACCAGCCTATCATTCACAGTGACAGAATGCTGTGGATACCCAGTCCAAACACAAAATTACCACCAGAGCAGTAATAAAATTTCCATTATCTTGGTTGAGGAACAGGGTGGGATAGGTCTCCACCAAAGTAGATGTAAGGTCTGCAGGTCACCCTTGGGCAAGGTGTATCACCTGCTTAGCTCCTGGATCAGGGTCACGTGAAGCCGTGGAAGCAGGGGGTGGATGGTTGTATGAGCAGCCGGTGCAGTTCACAAGTCCTGGTTATACGATCACTGGTGCCAGGCAGACAATCTCCGAATAGTATTGATAATGGCTGGGGGTCACCCACCCCTACCCAGAACAGGGCGATGGCAAACCACTTCTGTGGAAAAATTGGCCAAGAACAATCATAGTCATGGAATGTTCCGACAAGAACTGTCCTTTGTTATTCAAATAACAAGCCATGGGTGACAAAGGACATAAAGGACATCCTGATCGCTAAAAAGAGGGTGTTTAGAGATGGAAATAGGGAGGAGCTGAGGGCAATACAGAGGGACCTGAAAGCCAGGATCAGGGAGGCTAAAGACAGGTGTAGGAGGAAGCTTGAGTGGAAACTCCAGTAGAACAACATGAGAGAGGTCTGGAGTGGGATGAGGACCATCACTGGGTTCCGGCAAACTAGCAACAGAGGAGCTGAAGGCAGTGTGGACACGGCCAACGAACTTAACCAGTTCTTTAACAGATTTGACATTGTGGCCCCTGCCCATCCCCCCCGTGAGTCATTTGTTGTCTGCCCCCAACCAACACATATTCCACTCTCCCCTCCTACCCCTCCTCACAGCCCCCCACGCTGCTCTCATGACGATACCCCTTCCCCACACAAAACCACCACGGTGGGCTTCACAGCTGAACAGGTGAGAAGACAGCTGAAACATCTCAACCCAAGCAAGGCTGCAGGACGGGATGGTGTCAGTACCAGGGTGCTCAAAGCCTGTGCCCCTCAGCTATGTGGAATACTTCACCATGTCTTCAACCTGAGCCTGAGGCTCCGGAGGGTTCCTGTACTGTGGAAGACATCCTGCCTCATCCCTGTGCCGAAGACGCCGCGCCCCAGCGGCCTTAATGACTACAGACCGGTAGCATTGACCTCCCACATCATGAAGACCCTAGAGAGACTTGTTCTGGAGCTGCTCCGGCCTATGGTCAGGCCACACTTAGATCCCCTCCAGTTCACCTACCAGCCCCGACTAGGAGTTGAGGATGTCATCGTCTTCCTGCTGAACCGTGTCTACGCCCACCTGGACAAGCCAGCGAGCACTGTGAGGGTCATGTTTTTTGACTTCTCCAGTGCGTTCAACACCATCCGCCCTGCTCTGCTGGGGGAGAAGCTGACAGCGATGCAGGTGGATGCTTTCCTGGTGTCATGGATTCTTGATTACCTGACTGGCAGACCATAGTACTTTGCTTGCAACACTGTGTGTCTGACAGAGTGATCAGCAGCACTGGGGCTCCACAGGGGACCATATTGTCTCCCTTTCTTTTCACCATTTACACCTTGGACTTCAACTACTGCACAGAGTCTTGTCATCTTCAGAAGTTTTCTGATGACTCTTCCATAGTTGGATACATCAGCAAGGAAGATGAGGCTGAGTACAGGGCTACAGTAGGAAACATTGTCACATGGTGTGAGCAGAATTATCTGCAGCTTAATGTGAAAAAGACTAAGGAGCTGGTGGTAGACCTGAGGAGAGTTAAGGTACCGGTGACCCCAGTTTCCATCCAGGGGGTCAGTGTGGACATGGTGGAGGATTACAAATACCTGGGGATACGAATTGACAATAAACTGGACTGGTCAAAGAACACTGAGGCTGTCTACAAGAAGGGTCAGAGCCATCTCTATTTCCTGAGGAGACTGAGGTCCTTTAACATCTGCCGGACGATGCTGAGGATGTTCTACGAGTCTGCGGTGGCCAGTGTTATCATGCTTGCTGTTGTGTGCTGGGGCAGCAGGCTGAGGGTAGCAGACACCAACAGAATCAACAAACTCATTCATAATGCCAGTGATGTTGTTGGGGTGGAACTGGACTCTCTGACGGTGGTGTCTGAAAAGAGGATGCAGTCCAAGTTGCATGCCATCTTGGACAATGTCTCCGATCCACTACATACTGTACTGGTTGGGCACAGGAGTACATTCAGCCGGAGACTCATTCCTCCGAGATGCAACACAGAGCATCATAGGAAGTTATTCCTGCCTGTGGCCATCAAACTTTACAACTCCTCCCTTGGAGGGTCAGACACCCTGAGCCAATAGGTTGGTCCTGGACTTAATTACTAGCATAATTTAGATATTACTATTTAATTATTTATGGTGCAACTGTAACGAAAACCATTTCCCCCGGGATCAATAAAGTATGACTATGACTATCGTCCACGTCATATGACGCAGAACATAACGAATAAAGCAAAGTCTATTTTAGGATCCACCTCTATGACAGCTTATACTCAGCAGGAAAGAGTGCAGTAAATCATAAACACAAGAGGTTCAGCAGATGCTGGAAATTCAGACACACACACAATGCTGGAGCAACTCAGCAGGTCAGGCAGCATCAAAGGAAAGGAATAAATAGGTGATGTTTTGATCTGAGGCTCTTCACCAGGACAGGAAAGAAAGGGGGCAAGAAGGCAGAATAAGAAGGTGGGTTGGGAGGGGGAGGAGAACGTGGCAGGTGCTAGGTGAAGCCAGGTGAGGTGGGGGGGGGAAGGTAGGTGGGTGTGGATGATCAGAGGCCAAAAGGATTTAGGTGCAAAATGGAAAGGGCTGAAGGAGGAATATAATAAGAGAGGAGAGTGGTCTATGTTCAAAGTTCAAAGTAAATTTTATTATCAAAGTACGTGTACATCACCATGTACAACCCTGAGATTAATTTTCAGCAAATCTATCGAAGAGTAACTATAACAGGATCAATGAAAGGTCAACTGGAGTGCAGAAGACAACAAACTGTGGAAATGCAAATATAAATCAATAGCAATAAATAATGAGAAGATGAAATAACAAGATAACAACTCCTGTTGGTTACGGAAGAAAGGGAAGAAGGGGCTCCAGAGGGAGGGGAGGAGAAGAGAAGGGGTGCAAGGGGAACCTGCCACAAGCTCGATTGGTGAGACCAGGTGAGGAGAAAGGTGGGTGGGGATAGGGGATGAAGTAAGAAGCTGGGAGGTGATAGGTGGAAGAGGCAAGGTGCTGAAGAAGGAGGAATCTGATAGGAGGGGACAGTGGACCGTGGGAAAGAGGGAAGGAGGAGGAGAAGAGAAGGGGTAAGAGGGAAACCAGAATGCAGATAAAGAGTTAACGTTCTAGGCAGAGAGTCAAGAGTGCAGTAAAGTACCTTCGGAATGTAGACCTGGCAGATCACGTCCTCCCCGCACTGCATATCTCTGACGTCCTGGGTCAAAAAGATGCCGCGCCAGTCATAGTCAGGATTTGGCTTGCAGATGAAGGTCTCGGGTTTCCCGGCTTTATAGTAGGCCGCAAAATCAAAATATCTGCAGCGAGAAGCACTCATTAGTACTGAGAGAAGAAGGTCATAAGGTCTTTAAGTTCAAGGCTGAGCTCAAGGTTAATTCTCATCCGGCCGTACACACGTATGCTGCCAAATGAAACAGCACTTCTCTGGGGCCAAAGTTGCAAAGCACAAGCACACAAAGACACACATAGTACATACAGTTATGATAGGACATACAGTTACCAAAAATTATAGCACAGGCCTGAAGTTTGATGGGGTGATTGGGATGTTGGCCTGGAGCCAAGAATAAGTACGCAGTAGTTCCTCAACTTGCCCCGGTTCAGCAGGCGAGGGCAAATGAGCTTGTCTCGTGCTGGGTCCGCTGCAAGCAATCAAGCTTGTATTCCAAGGAGTGGACACTAGAGGACAGCACCGACAGGAGCAACCAGCCACCCCAGACCAGCACGGATTCCAGCACGCCCGCTGCACCCCTGTTCTCTTCCACACTACTCAACTCCGGCCATCACTACTGTCCACTGTGGTTTACGTTTCTGTAAACCCTCCACCAACCAGATTTGCTGATTTCACTGTTAAAAGTTCAGATTCATGGATACGTCACAGGTACGTCAAAACATACAGTGAAATGTGTCATTTGCATTGGCAAAACAAAGGATGAGCAGGGACAAATATTGACACACATTCTGGCAAAAATGGGTGAGATTTGACAGGTTAAACTCTCCTTTAAGATCATCTTTAAACAAACCGGCTTTGGGGCATAAGATGATGATAAACATCACGCCAACTCTATGCGTTGATTATACAACCTTATCTTTTTACAGACCACAATTCAGATCAGATCAGGTTCATTTACTAATCGGAGGTGCACCGAAACAGACAGTGAAACATGCCACTTGTGTTAACAGACAACACAACCGAAGTGTGCTGGGGGGCAGCACGTTCCGGTGACAACGTAGCGTGCCCATGATGTTCAGCAGAGCAACACAAGCAACAAAACACGGCAAATTTGGAGTATTCTGTGCAGTTTCGGTCGCCTACAAACGAACAGGAAAGTCGTAGGTAAGGTTGAAACAATACAGAGAAAATTTACAAGGATGCTGCCGGGTCTGGGAGATGGATTGGAGGAGTTACAAGGAACGGCTCAATAGGTCAGGAACTTATTCCTTGGAGTGCGGAAGAATGAGAGGTACACAAAATTATGAGGGGTAGAGATAGGGTAAAAGCAAGCTGGCTTTTTCTACTGAGGTTAGGAGGGAGTGCAGCAAAAGGTCACAGGTTAAAGGTGAAAGCTGAAAAGTTTAATGGGAACCTGAAGGGAAGCCTCTTCACCCAGAGGGTGGTGAGAGTGTGGAACGAGCTGCCAGCACAAGTGGTGCCTGCAAGCTCGATTTCAATGTTTAAGAGAAGTTTGCATAGGTACATTGATGGTAGGAAGTATGAAGAGCTATTGTCCCGGTGCAGCCAATGGGACTAGGCTGTTTAAATGGTTCAGCATAGACTAGATGGGCCAAAGAGCCTGTTTCTGTGCTGTACTTTTCTATGACTCTGTAAAGCTCCTTTCCCACTCTGCCACTCACCCATCCACTCATACATTCAGACAGGCCTCCAGTCCTTAGCCCCGAAAGCTTATGTTTCTATCCTGCACCCCAGATAAAACAACCCTCTAGAAATCGTGGATGCATTGGTAATTATTTTCCAATGTTCTATAGATTCAGGATCCGTTCCTGAGGACTGGAGGGTAGCTAATGTTATCCCACTTTTTAAGAAAGGAGGGAGAGAGAAAACGGAATTATAGACCAGTTAGCCTGACATCAGTGCTGGGGAAGATGCTGGAGTCAATTATAAAGGATGAAATAGCGGCACATTTGGATAGCAGTAACAGGATCGGTCCAAGTCAGCATGGATTTATGAAGGGGAAATCATGCTTGACTATTCTTCTGGAATTTTTTGAGGATGTAACTATGAAAATGGACAAGGGAGAGCCAGTGGATGTAGTGTACCTGGACTTACAGAAAGCCTTTGATAAAGTCCCACATAGAAGATTAGTGGGCAAAATTAGAGCACATGGTATTGGGGGTAGGGTACTGACAGGGATAGAAAATTGGTTGGCAGACAGGAAACAAAGAGTAGGGATAAATGGGTCCCTTTCAGAATGGCAGGTGGTGACTAGTGGGGTACCGCAAGGTTCGGTGCTGGGACCGCAGTTATTTACAACATACATTAATGATTTAGATGAAGGGATTAAAATTAACATTAGCAAATTTGCAGATGACACAAAGCTGGGTGGCAGTGTGAAATGTGCGGAGGATGTTGAGATAATGCAGGATGACTTGGACAGGTTGGGTGTGTGGGCAGATGCAGTTTAATGTGGATGAATGTGAGGTTATCCACTTTGGTGGCAAGAAGTGGAAGGCAGATTACTATTTGAATGGTGTCAAGTTAGGAAAAGGGGAAGTATAACAAGATCTAGGTGTTCTTGTTCATCAGTCACTGAAAGTAAGCATGCAGGTACAGCAGGCAGTGAAGAAAGCTAATGGCATGTTGGCCTTCGTAACAAGGGGAGTTGAGTATAGGAGCAAAGAGGTCCTTCTGCAGTTGTACAGGGCCCTGCTGAAACCACACCTGGAATATTGTGTACAGTTTTGGTCTCCAAATTTGAGGAAGTACATCCTTGCTATTGAGGGAGTGCAGCGGAGGTTCACGCGGTTAATTCCTGGGATGCTGGGACTGTCATATGCTGAAAGATTGGAGCCACTGGGCATTTAGAAGGATGAGAGGGGATCTCATTGAAACATATAAGATTATTAAGGGATTGGACACGCTAGAGGCAGGAAACATGTTTCTGATGTTGGGGGAGCCCAGAACCAGGGGTCACAATTTGAGAATAAGGGGTAGACCATTTAGAACGGAGTTGACGAAAAACTTTTTCACCCAGAGAGTTGTGGATCTGTGGACTGCTCTGCCTCAGAAGGCAGTGGAGGCCAATTCTCTGGATGCTTTCAAGAAAGAGCTAGATAGAGCTCTTAATGATAGCGGAGTCAAGGGATATGGGGAGAAGGCAGGAACGGGGTACTGATTGTGGATGATCAGCCATGATCACAGTGAATGGCAGTGCTGGCTCGAAGGGCAGAATAGCCTACTCCTGCACCTAGTGTCTATTGTCTATAACCCAAACTTGTCCAACCTTTATAAACTTTCCTCATCCTCCTGCACTCCAGATAAAATAACTCAATTGCAGAGGAGAAGATGACGGCGCGACACAGCGCACAGCGGCCACTCCGGTGATGAATATCTGTTATCTGTCAAGTAGGGTGCCGTGCACAATTCTGATTTGATGGAGGCAGACGTGAGAGCACGGTGGAACATCTGGTGAAACTTCTGAAATGCCTGTTTCGCTGCCTCTGCTACCGTGTGATCCGAAATCTCCGGAGGGGAAGGCCCCGAATCCTCGGCTTTGCGCGTTGCTCGGCGGCCGGGGCGGGGTCGAAGCGCTTGGCAGAGATGGTGCTCGGTGTCGGAGGGCTGGTCAGAGGCTCGAAGTTTTCGGACGGACTCAGAGTCGGCTGTGGTCGGGTGCTTCCAGGATGCTGCTTTGGCAAGTTTGCAACGCTGGAGGCTCATGGTAGGGAGAGTCTCTCCCTTCTACTGTCTGCGTGAGATGTTGGGGCTATTGGGACTTTGAGACTTTTTTTTTTAACCATGCCCATGGTCTGCTCTTTATCAAATTACGGTATTCCTTTGCACTGTTGTAACTATATGTTATAATTATGTGGTTTGTGTCCCTTTTAGTCTTGGTCTGTCCTGTGTTTCTGTGATATTCTACTGGAGGAACATTGAACCATTTCTAAATGACAATAAATGTGGACTGAGTGTCCTCATAATCTAATCTTGTCCAACGTTTATAAACTTCCCTCGGCCTCCTGCACTCCCAAGAAAAAAATCCCAATCTTGTCCAACCTCAATGTAGAGACAAAAGAGATTTATACTCTCTCGGTCAGGGAGCATCCTGGCCAACCTTCTCTGCATCCTCTCTAAAGTGAGTCTCAGACCAAAGGGCACAGCCTCAAAATAGAGAGACGTCCATTTTCAACAGATACGAGAAAGAATTTCTCAGCTAGTGGTCGACGGATCCCTTGGTTAACGGTAGGGGTCAATAGCATAAAACAGGTTGGTAACTCCCGAGCTACAGCTGGAGTGGTGAATCAGCGGAGTTTGTTGCCACAGACAGCTGTGGAGGCCAAGCCCCTGTCTATGGTCTAGTTACCCGTCCTCAAAATCCAATCAAGTGTCCCCACGCCTGTCTAAGTCAGTCCCTGGACCACTTTCTCCCCTAGAGGAGAATCGTGGGAGAGTTCAAGACCTCAGAGTATAAGGACGTCCCCTTAGAACAGGGATGAGGAGGAATTTCTTTAGCCAGAAGGTGGTGAACATGTGGAATTCATTGCCACAGATGACTGTGGAGGACAAACCACTGGTGGAGGCTGATAAGTTCTTGATTAGTCAGAGTGTCAAAGGTTTTCAGGAGAAGGCTGGAGAGTGGGTTTGGGAGGGATAATAGATCAGCCATGATGGAATGCAGAGCGGACTCAATGAGCCAAATGGCCTAATTCCGCACCTGTGTCTTATGGTCCTGCAGTCTTAGCCTCCATATCCTTCCTGCAATAGGGTGACCAGACTGCAACAACACTCCAAATGGAGGCTGACTGAAGCTTTATACAGCTGTGAAATGTCGTCTTTACTCGGGTACTGAGTGTACAACCAAGAAGGCAAAGACTTCTGTACACCCTCTTGACCACCCCACCTATCTGCATGGCCATTTGCAGGGAGTTATGAACTTGGACCCCTAGCTTTCCTTTCTACATCAAAGATCCATTCCCTCTGTACCTTGTTCAGCTCTCCTTCACTCACTGCTTTTAGTCAGGAGACATGGCTGAATTATATTTGCTGCTGATTGCAGAGGCTTATTTTAAATTAACTCTCTTTTGTTGCTGTCAATTTAACTGGAGGCCACAAGTCTCACCACGCCATCCCTTTGCCTAACAAGTCCCACCACACCATCTCTTTGCCTAACAAGTCCCACCACACCATCCCTTTGCCTAACAAGTCCCACCACACCATCCCTTTGCCTAACAAGTCCCACCACACCATCCCTTTGCCTAACAAGTCCCACCACACCATCTCTTTGCCTAATAAGTCCCACCACCCCCTCCCTTTGCCTAACAAGTCCCACCACACCATTCCATAGAAACATAGAAACATAGAAAATAGGTGCAGGAGTAGGCCATTCGGCCCTTCGAGCCTGCACCGCCATTCAGTATGATCATGGTTGATCATCCAACTCAGAACCCTGTACCTGCCTTCCCTCCATACCCCCCGATCCCTTTAGCCACAAGGGCCATGTCTAACTCCCTCTTAAATATAGCCAATGAACTGGCCTCAACTGTTTCCTGTGGCAGAGAATTCCACAGATTCACCACTCTCTCTGTGAAGAAGTTTTTCCCAATCTCGGTCCTAAAAGGCTTCCCCTTTATCCTCAAACTGTGACCCCTCGTTCTGGACTTCCCCCAACATTGGGAACAATCTTCCTGCATCTAGCCTGTCTAATCCCTTTAGGATTTTATACGTTTCAATCAGACCCCCCCGCAATCTTCTAAATTCCAACGAGTATAAGTCTAGTTCATCCAGTCTTTCATCATATGAAAGTCCTGCCATCCCAGGAATCAATCTGGTGAACCTTCTTTGTACTCCCTCTATGGCAAGGATGTCTTTCCTCAGATTAGGGGACCAAAACTGCACACAATACTCCAGGTGTGGTCTCACCAAAGCCTTGTACAACTGCAGTATTACCTCCCTGCTCCTGTACTCGAATCCTCTTGCTATGAATGCCAGCATACCATTCGCCTTTTTCACCGCCTGCTGTATCTGCATGCCCACTTTCAATGACTGGTGTATAATGACACCCAGGTCTCGTTGCACCTCCCCTTTTCCTAATCGGCCACCATTCAGATAATAATCTGTTTTCCTGTTTTTGCCACCAATGTGGATAACTTCACATTTATCCACATTAAATTGCATCTGCCATGAATTTGCCCACTCACCTAACCTATCGAAGTCATCCTGCATCCTCCTCACAGCTAACACTGCCGCCCAGCTTCGTGTCATCCGCAAACTTGGAGATGCTGCATTTAATTCCCTCATCCAAGTCATTAATATATATTGTAAACAATTGGGGTCCCAGCACTGAGCCTTGCAGTACCCCACTAGTCACTGCCTGCCATTCTGAAAAGGTCCCGTTTATTCCCACTCTTTGCTTCCTGTCTGCCAACCAATTCTCTATCCACATCAATACCTTACCCCTAATACCGTGTCCTTTAAGTTTGCACACTAATCTCCTGTGTGGGACCTTGTCAAAAGCCTTTTGAAAATCCAAATATACCACATCCACTGGTTCTCCCCTATCCACTCCACTAGTTACATCCTCAAAAAATTCTATGAGATTGGTCAGACATGATCTTCCTTTCAAAAATCCATGCTGACTTTGTCCGATGATTTCACCGCTTTCCAAATGTGCTGTTATCACATCTTTGATAACTGACTCTAGCAGTTTCCCCACCACCGATGTTAGGCTAACCGGTCTATAATTCCCTAGTATCTCTTTCCCTCCTTTTTTAAAAAGTGGGGTTACATTAGCCACCCTCCAATCCTTAGGAACTAGTCCAGAATCTAAAGAGTTTTGAAAAATTATCACTAATGCATCCACTATTTCTTGGGCTACTTCCTTAAGCACTCTGGGATGCAGACCATCTGGCCCTGGGGATTTATCTGCCTTCAATCCCTTCAATTTACCTAACACCACTTCCCTACTAACATATATTTTGCTCAGTTCCTCCATCTCACTGGATCCTCTGTCCCCTACTATTTCCGGAAGATTATTTATGTCCCCCTTAGTGAAGACAGAACCAAAGTAATTATTCAGTTGGCCTGCCATGTCCTTGCTCCCCAAAATCAATTTACCTGTTTCTGTCTGTAGGGGACCTACATTTGTCTTAACCAATCTTTTTCTTTTCACATATCTATAAAAGCTTTTACAGTCAGTTTTTATGTTCCCTGCCAGTTTTCTCTCATAATCTTTTTCCCCTTCCTAATTAAGTCCTTTGTCCTCCTCTGCTGAACTCTGAATTTCTCCCAGTCCTCAGGTGAGCCACTTTTTCTGGCTAATTTGTATGCTTCTTCTTTGGAATTGATACTATCCCTAATTTCCCTTGTCAGCCACGGGTGCACTGCCTTCCTTGATTTATTCTTTTGCCAAACTGGGATGAACAATTGTTGTAGTTCATCCATGCGATCTTTAAATGCTTGCCATTGCATATCCATCGTCAACCATTTAAGTGTCATTTGCCAGTCTATCTTAGCTAATTCATGTCTCATACCTTCAAAGTTACCCCTCTTTAAGTTCAGAACCTTTGTTTCTGAATTAACTATGTCACTCTCCATCTTAATGAAGAATTCCACCATATTATAGTCACTCTTACCCAAGGGGCCTCTCATGACAAGATTGCTAATTAACCCTTCCTCATTGCTCAATTCCTTTGCCTAAAAAGTCCCACCACACCATCTCTTTTCCTAACAAGTCCCACCACATCATCTCTTTGCCTAACAAGCCCCACCTTGCCATCTCTTTTCCTAATTTGTTGACTATTGAATGAGCACTTGCCTTTGACACCATAATTTTTTAAGCAGGTGAGGGATGCAGTCATTATAATAATCATGGGGTACTTTTGCCTTTGGGCAATGATGGGAGATTGGTCAGCTATATCTTATATGCTGCATCCACATCCCTGGAGAGCTGTATGATACAGATGTGAGAGGGGAGGGGAGGCGGCAGTGGAGGGTGGAGTGGGAGAGAGGACTCAGAGGGGGGACTGGGAGGGGTGTTGGGGGGAGTGAAAGCAGGGATTGGGAGGTGTGTGTTGGAGGGCATGCATGGGGGATTGGGAGCAGGGGAGTGCAAGAGCAGAGTGGCAGGGGAGTGGGGGGAGTATTGGGAGAGAGTGGGTATGAGTGGGAAGAGGAAGCAACAGAGAAAGTGACAGGGAGAGTGGGAGGGGGTGAGGGTGGGTACATGGGAGGAGAGACTGGTAATGGTCATTTAATATCTCTTTCCATTAGATGTTAACTTAATGGACCCTTGCAACTTGGGTGTATTTTCAACAAAGATTGCTAAGATGAGATATGTTGAGATTTGTTTTAAAACGTATCTCAACTTCAGACCAATGTGCATTAATGGAAGAGTTTATAGAAAGTCCATACCAGGCAAAATCCTCCCCACCATTGAGTACACTTAACTGCCACAAGAAAATAGCATCCAACATCCACATCCGTGCTCTCTGCTCATTGGACAAAGAGGTCCAAGCAGACTGGGGTCCCACACCATCAGGTTCAGGAACAGTAATTACCCCTCAACCATCAGCATGGATACCTTCACTCACCTCCACCCTCAACTCATTCTACAACCCTGTGGACTCTTTTTCAAGAACTCTGCAACTTGGCACAATCCGTCTTCTTTTGCGCATTGGTTGTTTGTCAGTCTTTGTTATTTATAGTCTTTCACAAATTCTATCGTACTTGCAAGAAAACAAATTTCAAGGTCATATCATATATGTACCTTGATAATAAATTTACTTTGAACTTTAACCTTTGATGTAATAAAGATGGAAAAGTGGTGCTAAGTGTCATTGACGCAGTTCAAAGTACATTTATTATCAAAGTAGGTATACGACATCCAATCTTGTGAATCGTCTCCTTACAGGCAGCCACAGAACAATGAAACATAAAAGAACCCATTAAAAAAGTGAAGACTGCCAGACACCCAATGGGCAGAAACAAAATTAAATCGTGCCAACAATAAAAGTAAGCAAATAACTTCCAGAACTGAAGTTGACAGAAGTGAGTGCACTGACACGAAGCCAGTCGTCACTGCAGCCAGTCCAGGAGCCTGTTCGTTGCAGGCCACGGCCTCAGTTCAGCGCACTGTTCAGTAAACCTTGCCGAGCAGCGAGTTGAATACCAGCCCGTTCGTCACCTCCTGACCTTTTCAATCTGGCCCGGCACTTAAATCGTCCAAATCTCAGGTCGTTCCTCGCTCTCGGGACCCGGGCTTTGCCGGTTCGATGCACTCTCGGTTCTGTGCCTGAGACCACATATCACTGTATATTTCGATGTACTGTACATGTGACAAGTAAGGCTAATCTTTAATCTTTTCATAACTTATACACACACACACACACACACTTTATGGTTCAGAGAGACCATACAGATTTTGCTTGCTTCTACTATTTGCATGATTTGTGTTTTTTCCCTT
The DNA here is from genome assembly GCF_030028105.1 of Mobula birostris. Lineage (NCBI taxonomy): Eukaryota > Metazoa > Chordata > Chondrichthyes > Myliobatiformes > Myliobatidae > Mobula > Mobula birostris. The sequence continues at coordinate 81,534,640 of NC_092385.1, forward strand.
TCTCCACCCATCGGGTGTTGGCCTTTAGTTTTAATTGGGTTCTTTCGGATTTCTTCCTTTGCAACTGCTGACAAGCAAGGAGATCTCAGGGTTGTATAATTTACACATTCTTTGATAATAAATGTACTTTGAAAGTTTGAAACACACACACGCATGAACAGAGCCCCACTCCATTTCGAGGTGGTCTTTAAACTTACTCAGATGGTAAACGCCAGCTTTTTGGGAAGATGTTGTAATCTTCTGGGTATTGCCTTAGCATGCGATTTAAGTTCATGACCAGCAAATCCTTCATACAGATTTCGTTCATCCCAAGAAAGTAATTCATTTTCTGTGTGAGGAAAAGAATTAACAATCCATGCAGACGGTATACCAGTATGACGTGGCATACGTTCAGTGACCATTTTACGAGGTGCTCCTGCTCCTTAATATAAAATATCTCATCAGCCAACCATGTGGCAGAAACTCAATTAGTAAAAACATGCAGACATGGTCAAGAAGTTCGGTCATTGTTCAGATCAAACATCAGAATAGAGGGGTAAGAATTTGTGATCTAAGTGACTTTGACCATGGAATGATTGCCGGTGACAGACAGGGTGGTTTGAGTATGTCAGAAACTGCTGACCTCCTGCGATTTTCATGCACATACCAAGAATCAGTGAAAAGCTTGTCTTGCCTACTGTTCACACAGATCAGTACAATCAGGCAGAACAGGGTAAAATAATCAAAGTACAGAATAAAGTGTAAAAGCTGCCCAGAAAATGCAGCACAGGTAAATGACAAAATGCAAGATCATAATGAGGTAGAGTACTCTGCAACAGTCTTAGGAGCACATCTAAATATCAAGGGTGCACAGTAGTGTAGTGATTTTATGTATTGCACTGTACTGCTGCCACAAAAAAAATCTAATTTCATGACATGTGTGAGTGATGATAAACCTGATTCTGATACATAGAAACATAGAAACATAGAAAATAGGTGCAGGAGTAGGCCATTCGGCCCTTCGAGCCTGCACCGCCATTTATTATGATCATGGCTGATCATCCACCTCAGAACCCCGCCCCAGCCTTCCCTCCATACCCCCTGATCCCCGTAGCCACAAGGGCCATATCTAACTCCCTCTTAAATATAGCCAATGAACTGGCCTCAACTGTTACGTGTGGCAGAGAATTCCACAGGTTCACCACTCTCTGTGTGAAGAAGTTTTTCCTAATCTCGGTCCTAAAAGGCTTCCCCTTTATCCTCAAACTGTGACCCCTTGTTCTTGACTTCCCCAACATCGGGAACAATCTTCCTGCATCTAGCCTGTCCAATCCCTTTAGGATTTTATACGTTTCAATCAGATCCCCCCTCAATCTTCTAAATTCCAACGAGTACAAGCCCAGTTCATCCAGTCTTTCTTCATATGAAAGTCCTGCCATCCCAGGAATCAATCTGGTGAACCTTCTTTGTACTCCCTCTATGGCAAGGATGTCTTTCCTCAGATTAGGGGACCAAAACTGCACACAATACTCCAGGTGTGGTCTCACCAAGGCCTTGTACAACTCCAGTAGTACCTCCCTGCTCCTGTACTCAAATCCTCTCGCTATAAATGCCAGCATACTATTCGCCTTTTTCACCGCCTGCTGTACCTGCATGCCCACTTTCAATGACTGGTGTATAATGACACCCAGGTCTCGTTGCACCTCCCCTTTTCCTAATCGGCCACCATTCAGATAATAATCTGTTTTCCTGTTTTTGCCACCAATATGGATAACTTCACATTTATCCACATTAAATTGCATCTGCCATGAATTTGCCCACTCACCTAACCTATCGAAGTCATCCTGCATCCTCTTCACAGCTAACACTGCCACCCAGCTTCGTGTCATCCGCAAACTTGGAGATGCTGCATTTAATTCCCTCATCCAAGTCATTAATATATATTGTAAACAACTGGGGTCCCAGCACTGAGCCTTGCGGTACCCCACTAGTCACCGCCTGCCATTCTGAAAAGGTTCCGTTTATTCCCACTCTTTGCTTCCTGTCTGCTAACCAATTCTCCATCCACATCAATACCTTACCCCCAATACCATGTGCTTTAAGTTTGCACACTAATCTCCTGTGTGGGACCTTGTCAAAAGCCTTTTGAAAATCCAAATATACCACATCCACTGGTTCTCCCCTATCCACTCTACTAGTTACATCCTCAAAAAATTCAATGAGACTCGTCAGACATGATTTTCCCTTCACAAATCCATGTTGACTTTGTCCGATGATTTCACCGCTTTCCACATGTGCTGTTATCGCATCTTTGATAACTGACTCCAGCAGTTTCCCCACCACCGACGTTAGGCTAACCGGTCTATAATTCCCCGGTTTCTCTCTCCCTCCTTTTTTAAAAAGTGGGGTTACATTAGCCACCCTCCAATCCTCACGAACTAGTCCAGAATCTAACGAGTTTTGAAAAATTATCACTAATGCATCCATTATTTCTTGGGCTACTTCCTTAAGCACTCTAGGATGCAGACCATCTGGCCCTGGGGATTTATCTGCCTTCAATCCCTTCAATTTACCTAACACCACTTCCCTACTAACAAGTATTTCGCTCAGTTCCTCCATCTCACTGGACCCTCTGTCCCCTACTATTTCTGGAAGATTATTTATGTCCTCCTTAGTGAAGACAGAACCAAAGTAATTATTCAATTGGTCTCCTATGTCCTTGCTCCCCATAATCAATTCACCTGTTTCTGTCTGTAGGGGACCTACATTTGTCTTTACCAGTCTTTTCCTTTTCACATACCTATAAAAGCTTTTACAGTCAGTTTTTATGTTCCCTGCCAGTTTTCTCTCATAATCTTTTTTCCCCTTCCTAATTAAACCCTTTGTCCTCCTCTGCTGAACTCTGAATTTCTCCCAGTCCTCAGGTGAGCCACTTTCTCTGGCTAATTTGTATGCTGCTTCTTTGGAATTGATACTATCCCTAATTTCTCTTGTCAGTCACGGGTGCACTACCTTCCTTGATTTATTCTTTTGCCAAACTGGGATGAACAATTGTTGTAGTTCATCCATGCAACCTTTAAATGCTTGCCATTGCACATCCACCGTCAATCCTTTAAGTGTCATTTGCCAGTCTATCTTAGCTAATTCACGTCTCATACCTTCAAAGTTACCCCTCTTTAAGTTCAGAACCTTTGTTTCTGAATTAACTATGTCACTCTCCATCTTAATGAAGAATTCCGCCATATTATGGTCACTCTTACCCAAAGGGCCTCTCACGACAAGATTGCTAATTAACCCTTCCTCATTGCTCAAAACCCAGTCCAGAATAGCCTGCTCTCTAGTTGGTTCCTCGACATGTTGGTTCAAAAAACCATCCCGCATACATTCCAAGAAATCCTCTTCCTCAGCACCTTTACCAATTTGGTTCACTCAATCTACATGTAGATTGAAGTCACCCATTATAACTGCTGTTCCTTTATTGCACACATTTCTAATTTCCTGTTCAATACCATCTCCGACCTCACTACTACTGTTAGGTGGCCTGTACACAACTCCCACCAGCGTCTTCTGCCCCTTAGTGTTACGCAGCTCTACCCATATCGATTCCACATCTTCCCGGCTTATGTCCTTCCTTTCTATTGCGTTAGTCTCTTCTTTAACCAGCAACGCCACCCCACCTCCCCTCCCTTCATGTCTATTCCTCCTGAATATTGAATATCCCTGAACGTTGAGCTCCCATCCTTGGTCACTCTGGAGCCATGTCTCTGTGATCCCAACTATATCATAATCATTAATAACAATCTGCACTTTCAATTCATCCATCTTATTATGAATGCTCCTTGCATTGACACACAAAGCCTTCAGGCGCTCTTTTACAACTCTCTTAGCTCTTATACAATTATGTTGAAAAGTGGCTCTTTTTAATGCTTGCCCTGGATTTGTCAGCCTGCCACTTTTACTCCTCTCCTTAGTACTTTTTGCTTCTACCCTCACTTTACACCCCCCTGTCTCTCTGCACTGGTTCCCATCCCCCTGTTGTGAACTAACCACCTCACGCCTAGCCTCTTTAATTTGATTCCCACCTCCCAACCATTCTAGTTTAAAGTCACCTCAGTAGCCCTCGCTAATCTCCCTGCCAGGATATTGGTCCCCCTAGGATTCAAGTGTAACCCGTCATTTTTGTACAGGTCACGCCTGCGCCAAAAGAGGTCCCAATGATCCAAAAACTTGAATCCCTGCCCCCTGCTCCAATCCCTCAGCCACGCATTTATCCTCCACCTCATCGCATTTCTACTCTCACTGTCACGTGGCACAGGCAGTAATCCCGAGATTACTACCTTTGTGGTCCTTTTTCTCAACTCCCTTCCTAGCTCCCTATATTCTCCTTTCAGGACCTCATCCCTTTTCCTACCTATGTCATTGGTACCTATATGTACCACGACCTCTGGCTCCTCACCCTCCCACTTCAGGATATCTTGGACACGATCAGAAATATCCCGGACCCTGGCACCAGGGAGGCAGACTACCATCTGGGTCTCTGGACTGCGTCCACAGAATCGCCTATCTGACCCCCTTACTATCGAGTCCCCTATCACAACTGCCCTCCTCTTCCTTGCCCTACCCTTCTGAGCTACAGGGCCAGACTCTGTGCCGGAGGCACGGCCACTGTCGCTTCCCCCGGGTAAGCTGTCCTCCCCAACAGTACTCAAACAGGAGTACCTATTGTTAAGGGGTACAGCGATCGGGGTACTCCCTATTACCTGACTCTTCCCCTTCCCCCTCCTAACCGTGACCCACTTGTCTGTCTCCCGTGGCCCCGGCGTGACCACCTGCCTGCAACCCCTCTCTATCAACTCCTCACTCTCCCTGACCAGACGAAGGTCATCGATACGGGTGTCTGTTGTGGACTGAGTGGGAAGTGGGGCAGGGAGAGGGGAATGAATTGGTTGGGAAAATGGAAAGGGAGGGGAAGGCACCAGAGAGACATTCTGTAATGATTAATAAACCAATTTTTGGAATCAAGTGACCTTGCCTGGCGTCTCAGGGCTGGGTGTGTCTGCACCCCCCCACCCCTGGCACTCCTTCTCTGCCACCTGTCCCACACCCCTCCTGAGGTGCTCCACCCTCGCCATTCCCAAAATCCTTTGTTCCCGCCAGAGTTACAAACTCACTCTCTGCTCCACGATGACAAATACTGTACTGTATGCACATCATAACCATTATGTTGTATGACGTGAGCAATCACTGTCTCCTGACCGTGATTGTTCTCAGCAAATGTTATCTACAGAAGTGGTTTGCCATTGCCTTCTTTTGGGTATTGTCTTTACACGATGGTAGGGATGGATTCTCAATATTCTTGGATTTCAGTGCTTTAAAAGGGATAGAGAGGGGGGAAAGGGGAGGAGGGGTGTCATTACTGGTCAGGGATACTATTACAGCTACAGAAAGGGTGTGTAATGTAGCAGGATCCTCTTTTGAGTCAGTATGGGTAGAAGTCAGGAACGAGAAGGGAGCAGTTACTCTATTGGGAGTATTCTATAGGCATCCTGGTATCAGCAGAAATACCGAGGAGCAGATTGGGAGGCAGATTTTGGAAAGGTGCAAAAATAACAGGGTTGTTGTCATGGGTGACTTTAACTTCCCTAATAGTGATTGGCACCTGATCCGTTCCAATGGTTTAGACAGGGCAGAGATTGTTAAGTATGTCCAGCATGGATTCCTGTCACAATATGTTGACAGGCCGACTTGGGGGAATGCCTTACTAGATCTAGTATTAGGTAACGAACCAGGTCAGTCACAGGTCTCTCAGTGGGTGAGCATCTGGAGGACAGTGACCACTGCTCCCTGGCCTTTGACATTATCATGGAAAAGGATAGAATCAGAGAGGACAGGAAAAATTATAATTGGGGAAGGGCAAATTATGAGGCTATAAGGCTAGAACTTGCGGGTGTGAATTGGGATGATGTTTTTGCAGGGAAATGTATTATGGACATGTGGTCAATGTTTAGGGATCTCTTGCTGGATGTTAGGGATAAATTTGTCCCGGTGAGGAAGATAAAGAATGATCGGCTGAAGGAACCATGGGTGACAAGTGAGGTGGAAAATCTAGTCAGGTGGAAGAAGGCAGCATACATGGTCTAGGAAGCAAGGATATATTGAGGAATATAGGGTAGCAAGAAAGGAGCTTAAGAAGGGGCTGAGGAGAGCAAGAAGGGAACATGAGAAGGCCTTGGCGAGTAGGGTAAAGGAAAACCCAGGCATTCTTCAATTATGTGAAGAACAAAATGATGACAGGAATGAAGGTAGGACCGATTAGAGATAAAGGTGGGAAGATGTGCCTGGAGGTTGTGGAGGTGAGCGAGGTCCTCAATGAATACTTCTCTTCGGTAATCACCAATGAGAGGGAACTTGATGAAGGTGGGGACAATATGAGTTGCCTCACAGGTAGATAGGGTAGTTAAGAAAGCTTATGGGGTGTTAGCTTTCATAAGTCGAGGGACAGAGTTTAAGAGTTGCGAGGTAATGATGCAGCTCTATAAAACTCTGGTTAGGCCACACTTGGAGTACCGTGTCCAGTTCTGGTCACCTCACTTTAGGACGGATATGGAAGCATTGGAAAGGGTACAGAGGAGATTTAACAGGATGGGGCCTGGTTTAGGGAGTATGGATTATGATCAGAGATTAAGGGAGATAGGGCTTTACTCTTTGCAGAGAAGGAGGATGACAGGAGACATGATAGAGGTATACAAGATATTAAGAGGAATAGATAGAGTGGATAGCCAGCGCCTCTTCCCCAGGGCACCACTGCTCAGTACAAGAGGACATGGTTTTAAGGTAAGGGGTGTGAAGTTCAAGGGGGATATTAGAGGAAGGTTTTTTTATTCAGAGAGTGGTTGGTGTGTGGAATGCACTGCTTGAGTCAGTAATGAAGGCAGATACACTGGTGAAACTTAAGAGACTGCTAGACAGGTATATGGAGGAATTTAAGGTGGTGGGGTTATATGGGAGGAAGGGTTTAAGGGTCGGCACAACATTGTGGGCTGAAGGGCCTGTACTGTGCTGTACTGTTCTATGTTCTATGGTTAACCCCCCCCCACCAAACCATCGTCAATACTCTTCAGAGATTGTCTGCCTGGCGTCAGTGGTTATATCACCAGGACTTTTGATCTGCACTTGCTGCTCATATGGCCATCCACCAGCTGCCCCCATGGCTTCGCGTGACCCTGATCAGTGGGGGGGGGGGTCTAACCAGGTGCTACACCTTGCCCAAAGCTGACATGCAGGCTAGCGGAGGGAAGGAATGCCATGTAACTACAGCATCAACATCATGAAATTTAAAAGCTGAGTGGAGCTTCACAATGGTGCAGGTTCTGGGGGTGGGGGCAGAATGGGAGCTTCTCATTGGCTCTTCCGTGGGTCAATTACCTGGTACCGCTTTAGTGACATGGCTTTATCCCGTGACACGAAATTGTCCGACCAGTACAATGTCCATTGCTCCTCTTCGCCGACCTCTTTCAACCCAAGGAGTGCAGCTGCACGGCGAACTGCGAAAGAAACAATGCCAGTTCAGTCTGTGATTGTAGACTGGAGACCCATAGATTGCCGCCATTGCAGGAGGGAGGGAGGGAGGAAGGAAGGAAGGTGGGGGACTGGAGAATGGAGAAACTCCAGAGCAACAAATGCAGGAATGGGGAGGGTCTTCATAAACACGAGAGGCTCTGCAGAAGCTGGAAACCCAGAACAACACATGCAAACTGTCGGAGGAACACAGCAGGTCAGGCAGCATCTAAGGTATTGAATACACAGTCAACGTTTCAAGCCGAGAACCCTTTTCCGTCCTCATGTAGGGTGCAGGTGAATCCGAGAGATTCTTACTCTCCAGACACTATTTTTCAGAATTCCTGCAAACTGCAAACTCACATTTCAAGGACATTTTACAACTCAAGTTCCCTGCTTTTCTTTAATACACAACTTGCATTCTTTTGCACATTGGTTGTTTGGCAATCTGCGTTTACGTGGAGTTTTTATTGTAAATTCCATTGTAGAAAGCATGGCAGCGCCTCTACTTCCTTGAGAGCGGGTGGAGATTCAGCGTGACCTCTAAAACTTTGACAAACATCTATAGATGTGTGGTGGAGAGTATATTGACAGGCTGCACCACAGTCTGGTAGGGAAGCACCAATGCCCTTGAACGGAAAATCCTACAAAAAGTTGTGGATGCTGCCCAGTCCATCACAGGTAAAGCACATCTACGTGAAACATTGTCACAGGAAGTTAGCATCCATCATCCGACTCCCTCCCTCATTGCTGCCAACAGGAAGGAGGTACAGAAGCCTCAGGACCCACACTACCAGGTTCAGGAACAGTTATTACCCCTCAACCATCAGGAAGGTGGTACAGAAGCCTCAGGACCCACACCACCAGGTTCAGGAACAGTTATTACCCCTCAACCATCAGGAAGGAGGTACAGGAGCTTCAGGACCCACACCACCAGGTTCAGGAACAGTTATTAGCCCTCAACCATCAAGAAGGAGGTACAGGAGCCTCAGGACCCACAGCACCAGGTTCAGGAACAGTTATTAGCCCTCAACCATCAAGAAGGAGGTACAGGAGCCTCAGGACCCACACCACCAGGTTCAGGAACAGTTATTACCCCTCAACCATCAGGAAGGTGGTACAGGCTCTTGAACCAAAGGGGTTAACTTCACTCAACTTCACTTGCTCCATCACTGAAATGTTGCCACAACTTGTGGATTCACTTTCAAGGACTCTTCATCTCATATTCTCGATATTTATTGCTTATTGTTTCTTTCTTTTCCGATTTGCACAGCTTGTTGCCTTTTGCACTCTGGCTGACCCCCAAGTTGTCGCGGTCTTTCATTGATTCTGTTAAGGTTTTTATTCCATAGATTTATTGAAAATGAATCTCAGGGTTGTTGATAATAAATTTTACTTTGACTTTGACTTCGTCAACACCATGATTGATTAACTAATCACCTACTTAATGTGAACATTTTGAATAGAGTCAGGCAGATTAAAAGAATCACATAATTACAATGGTAGCATGTCCCAACTAGCAGAACCCTTTCTGTTACAGGGTTGACGCATGGCACCCTGAATATACAACTAAACAGAGGTTTAAGTGTCCTGAGCTGGGCCTCAAGAGGCAGGGATATATCTTTCACAAAGTGCCGATACTGATCTGATGCCTTCCCCCTATGTAGATTCAGCTGGGCAGAGTCAGACTGTCCCACACACAATGGTCGGTTTCACCAATCACAAAGTATTAGTGAGTCCTAATGAAGGGTCTCGGCCTGAAACTTACTTTACCTTCTGCAATGGAGGTCCTCCATCTCTGACGATCTTCAGGACTCTCTTCATCACGTCGGTGACTTCTCTCCATTTTCACTACTGTCAGCCTTGCAAGCCCCGGGTGGAGACTCAGGAGTATCGTCAGCACTCAGACGTAGAAGGAATCGTCACTACTGTTTCCGTAACAATTCTGAGCTGAACCCCCGAATCCCGAGGACTGCTGGACCACTCTTAGTTTGACCCCTACCCTTTGACCTGTTTGGCGTGGGCGATCCTACCAAGAGCCAAAGCACAAAGCCCCGACCCCAGCCAGCATAGCTCTCTGGGTCGTTGAGGCATGCAAGCCTTCAAACCACAACAAGGCTGTGGACCTCCCGTAATGTTGGCTCTTTATCCAGCTCTCTAATCTCCTGAGTTGCTCCATTTTGCTTGTGTTACTCTGGATTTCCAGCATTTGTCAGTTGGAAATTAAGCTGCTTCATCATTATGTGCCGTGTCATATGACGTCACCATTATGCACCGTGTCGTGTGATGTGGGCAATCACAGTCTTTCCATGACCACGATTGTTCTTGGCAAAATTTTCTACAGAAGTGGTTTGTCACTGCCGCCTTCTGGGCAGTGTCTTTACAAGACCTCTGACTCCCCCCCCACCCCCCAGCCATTATCAATACTCTTCAGAGATTGTCTGCCTGGTATCAGTGCTGGCGTAACCTGGACTTGTGATCTGCACCGGCTGCTCATACAACCATCCACCAGCTGCTCCCTTAGCCTCACATAACCCAGACTGGGGGGCTAGGCAGGTGGCAGGTACTACACCTTGCCCAAGGGTGACCCGCAGGCTGGCGGAGGGAAAGAGCGCTTCACACCTCCTTTGCTAGAGACGTATCTCCACCCCGCCAGCCAAGGGGTGCACTGGATTTGTTTTTAACACAATCCCGTCCATCATACACTCCATACACAGTGCTGGATTCCAAGTGAACCGTGGGGCAGCCCGGTAGCGTAGCGGTCCACACGCTTTACTGTACCGGCGACCCGGGTTCAATTCCCACCACTGCTGAATAGACTCCTGAAGCTCTTCTATCCCTGAGGTTGAATTATTGTTTTTGGAGCAAATTAACTCTCCTCACAATTAAAAACCAGAAACACACCAGCGATTAAACACAAGAGGTTCAACAGATACTATAAATTCAGAGCAACACACACAATATATTCCATCTTGGCTCCCCCGCTACGAGTTCTCTCCTATTCACCCATCTATCACCTTCCCTGAACACCTCAATCCTCCCCTCTCCTCAGACACTACCAACCCCCTCCCCCACTCCAATCCCAGCTCTCATCCGTGCCGGGTCTTCACAATTCCTTCCAACCTCCCTCTCTGAGGCAGACCGTTCTGTCCTCGGACCCCCCGCACCCACACCTTAGTGAGTTCCGCGCCCACCATGATACCGAGCTCTTCCTCCGCCATCTCCGTCTCCGAGCCTATTTCTTAGGCAAGGACGCCCCACCCCACACCAGTGACCTCTTCTCCCATCTTTAACCCTCCTCCTCCTCCTGGACACCCCACCCTGGTCTTTTGCCTGCTCTGGACACCTCCATTGCCAACTGCCGATGGGACATCAACCGTCTCGACTTCAACATTCCTCTCCAATTCCAACCTCACTCCTTCTCAACACTCCGCTCTGCACTGCCTCCGCACTAATCCCAACCTCACCATCAAACCCGCAGATTAGGGAGGTGCTGTAGTAGTCTGGCGAACTGACCTCTACCTTGCTGAGCCCCAGCGTCAGCTCTCAGACACCTCCTCTTACTTACCCCTGGAACAGGACCCCACTAAGGAGCACCAGGCCATTGTCCCCCACACCATCACCAACCATATTGACTCTGGGGATCTCCAACCCATCTTCACCAACCTCATTGTTCCCTCATCCTGCACCTCCCATTTCTACCTCCTACCCAAGATCCACAAACCTACTTGTCCAGGTAGACCCATCACTCGCTCTTCATCTTTTCAATGACTTCAAGTTCCCTAGCCCTGGTCGTCTCATTTTCACTATGGATGTCCAGTCCCTACACACCTCCAGCCCCCATCAGCCTTAAAGCTCTCTGCTTCTTTCTGGACACCAGACCCAACCTGTTCCCCTCCACCACCACTCTCCTCCCTCTGGCAGAACTGTTCCCCACCCTCAACAAATTCTCCTCTGGCTCCTCCCACTTCCTTCAAACTAAAAGGTGAAGCCACGAGCACTCACGGGGGTCCCAGCTATGCCTGCTTTTTCATCGGCTACGTGGAATAGTTTATGTTCCAAGCCTACACTGGTATCATGCACCAACTCTTCCTACACTACATCGATAACTGCATTAGTGCTGCTTCCTGCACCAGTGCTGAACTCGTCCACTTCATCAACTTTGCCTACAACTTCCACGCTGCCCTCAAACTTACCTGGTCCATTTCCAACACTTCCCTTCTCTTTCTTGATCTCTCTGTCTCTATCTCTGCAGAAAGTTTATCTACTGATATCTTTTATAAACCTACTCATTTTCACAGCTACCTGAACTATACCTCTTCCCAGCCTGTCACTTGTAAAAATGACATCCCCTTCTTTCAGTTCCTCTGGCTGTGCCGTATCAGCTCTC